>NC_068363.1:99141003-99251516 GCF_020536995.1 Dreissena polymorpha
AGATCACAGTTTTCATCCAACCTTTATGAAATTTGGTCAGAATTCTTGATGAAATCTGGGTGGGATTGTATTTGGGTCATCTGGGGTAAAAATCTAGGTCAAATAAATAGAAAAACCTTGTGTTGACAATAGAGGTCACAGTTTTCATCCAATATTTATGAACTGTGGTCAGAATGTTTATCTTGATGAAATCTGGATTGGGATTGTATTTGGGTCATCTAGAGTCAGGAACTAGGTCACTAGGTCAAATCATAGAAAAACATTGTGTAGACAATAGAGGTCATAGTTTTCATCTGATCTTAATGAGTCAGGTGAGCGATTCAGGGCCATCATGGCCCTCTTGTTCCTAATGCCATGTGAACGTTTTTTTCTTAGACGTTTACTAAATTGAGAAAATGAATTAATCGATTTATTTTTAGAAATTGTTCCAACATTTAGAATATTATCATTTAATCCAAGTGGGTAAGCTGATTGCAAACGTTTAATCCATTCAAATTCTGACATGCACCTTGCTTTTAATTGGCACTGACTTGAAGTACTATTATTAAAAATAAGTTGCTCCACAGGTTGAATTGAAATATTTGTTACGCTATGACCTGTTTTATTAAAGTGCTGGTAAATGAAGTTATACAATTTATTGTGATTTTTAATTTAAAAAAATGTTCCCTAAAACGTGTTTTAAGTGATCTACCCGTCTGCCCAACGTATTGCGCACCACAACAGGGTACATTTTAAAAGTAATATACAAATCTATAGCCGAATTGAAGTTTGTGATTCTAAAATTGTTTCGTAAATCTTTGTTATCGAAACTCTGTAAGATTTTCAGGTAGAGATTTTTTTTTAAATTAAAATTATGTATCTAGTTTAGTCTAAAACTAAAGTGGTTTTTAGCAATCTTTTTATTTAAAAATCGCTCTCAAGCTAATACAAAAATAACTAGCCGGAAATGAATTGTGTGATTTAAATGAACAAGTATCGGAGTTATTCGCTTGCAAAACTGTGTAAGATGTCAGGATATGTCATACTTTTTTATTGAAAAGGACATATCAGCTTTTGTCTGCAACTTTCTTATATTATTATTTAAATAACGTTTTACATGTTGCCTGAAATATTATTAAATTTTCTTAATAACATCTTAATTCACGATTGAAATGTTCAACATGAAAAATAATGAGCCTTAAATAAACTTAAATAGTTCCATTTGTGTTCTCTAGATTTCCTAAACGTATGTCTTTATTAAATGTTCGTAAAACGGTCTAAATTTACGTTTAAAAAATAAAAACACGCACAAAATAAGTGATTTATTTTTCTTTAATTACGGATTATAAATGACAGCAACATACATCTCTTGAAAAAAACATCAGCGATAAAGGCGCGAACGAATTCGCTCAATGGGAGGCGATGTTTCAAGTGTGGATTAAAAGCGTTTATGGGTTTGCCCGTGACACCACATGTCTGCACATGTGTTGATACCGAATTTATATAAGATATCACGCGTCACCTTTAAATAACATGTTAAATGACAATCAAGACCTTATTCATGCCAGGGACTATCTGTTACTATCTGAAATCGATAAAATATTGCTTTGAAATCATTTATGTATTGGTATCAAACAAGAAAGTGGTCGAATATAAGTGGAAAACATAAGTATTGTGATTAAAACTTGTGTCTGCTAAAATTTTACGAGTGGTTACGGAAATTACCGATCGTACAGATGTATTGACAAACAAAGGCCAAACGACCGAATAGCTTTCATATTTCAAGTTTATCAGCATTGAAAGCATCACTTTTTCAAATAAGAAGCAAAATCATACATTTATCAACCAGTAATAGTCAATAACACCAAAATCTTTGGGTACATCCATTTTGTTTTTCAGAAACCACGACATGTATTATTTTCGGAAACCGACGATCGGTCATTTCCGGAACATCTCGGTAAATTTCAGCAGACAAGTTTTCGTCAAAAATTCTTATGTTTTCCGCAAATATTCTACCACTTTCTTGTTGTATACCAATACATAAATGATTTGAAAGTAATATAACATTGATTTTGGTAAGGAACACTTTATATAACTGCTAGAAAAGACATCTCAAATTTAGCGCATAAACCATTGAAAAATCATACTTCAGTTTATCCTTCTTATGATTGTTTTATCAGTTACTTTAGCTTCAGCTACCCACTTATTTTTGAAATTATGACACACATATGTTTAAACTTGAGTTATTATATATTTTGAGTTATTTTTATTGAGAAACTTTTATCTTATAACACATTTTTGGTACAAAAATGTTAATTGTATATTATATAGTTTGAAAAAAATACATAGGTAAAGATTTACCTAAACTTGCTACACATGTAAAATAAAATGCCAATAATTACAACAAAAATCACTTTTAAATAGTATGTTTTGTTTATTAGTCTTAAACAATATTAATGTTTTCATTTCAAAATTATAAAACATAATACATTAAGTATAATCCTATAAAAATGATGACATAACAGATTGTTAGGAAGATATGAACAGAACGTAAACAGTATGCTTATTGAAATTAAAAACAACTAAAACATCTTTTTGTATTAATTTTCTGATAAAAAAAGTGGTATTTCTAGTAAGTATAGGAGACATTTTATCAAGAAAAAGCATTAGAATTTGGATTGTTTTGAAGAAAAGTGTGCATTTCATCCAGTATTGCCATGGAACCAGTTTTGGGTTAGAAATTCAATAACATTATTTTAAAGTTCATTACCCCTTGTTGCTAAAAAATTCATAAAAAATAGAATTTTCGAAGTAATCCATTAAAACAAAGGGAAAATGCTTTCTAATACCTTAAATATTATTCCTGCAGGCATTTGACATCAATTATTTATGTTTAAAAAAATCATTGGTTCATGCTAACTACATATTTTGCATTGCAGTTAAAACTCGGACAATAGCAAGGAAATAACAAACACACAAAAAACGAAGCCACTTTGCATAAAGTTATCAATCATGGCAAATTATTGACAATAAATACTAAATACAGCAGTAAGCCTGTACAGTTCGTAAATGTTATAATGAAATAAACACCGACTGCCCGGCTATATCATTGGTTAGCACACTCGATTATCACTCAGGCGACCCAGGTTTGATACCCGCTCCCGGCGCATATGAGTTCGGTTGGTGGTCAACTGTTTTCCCCACAGCACAAGACCACCTCAAAATTATTACCTAAGTAAATAGTTAAAAATTGCATATATAATTCAAATTTTGTTAAAACGTTTGTTAGTCTAAAATCTGATTAGGTAGTTGCGCGGAAGGACCTAATAAACTTCGAAATACACACCGTCCCGCCCGCACGCCCGCATGCATCCCCCACCACACACATTAAGTATTGATTTAAAAATTGCGTTGAGGCCATTTCATTTGCATTTTAAAATTATTAATCTTTATAGGCAATGAAGAAAGTCATCATTGAAGGTCTATATGCAGTCGGCATGCATCACCATGGGCAAAGGGCTCTCCAGGTTGCCGCCCAATACTGTGGAAAACCGGAACCGGAAAACTCTTTTGACCGACATGCCATTGCCATCCACGCACACCCTTCAGATAGATTGTGTGCCTTTTTGCGTCGCCAAGACGCTCTTTTCATATCGGAATTACACAGACTCAATTTGATAGATGGACATATTTTAATTAAACCGAAATTTAAGCCTGTATTCCGTGCCCTGTCTGGGTCCATCTCAACGATGTAATTTGGGATTTTACGCGAAGGATGAACATGTAGCTTCCATCCAGATATGGTCTCGTAATCATGGCATGCTTGTGCGCTTTGCAGATTAACATGACAAGTGTCATGTATTTTAAAATACATGTAGATTTATTAAACATACATAGTTTCAGATGTCCGTTTTGTCTTTTATTTTATTTCCAATTTTATTGCATTAATTCGATTTGTTGTAATCTCGAAAAGTCATCTTTGTAGGTAAGGAACCGCACAGTGTAAGCACGGTGTGCGATCTTACTTAATTGCCAGTAACGAGGTTGAAGCCTGGGAGGGGTTAAGGTCGTACGCAGTCTTAAGTAGCCAAATATTATTTTTTATACACAAAGTTCTAAAATCATTAAAATTATCATTTTTTCTTAGACAGCATCAAACGCAGCAAAATAAGGCAGTACTCAAATGAAGGAGGTTGCACCCTCCGTGAAAAGCTACGTAATTTATAGCTTTATGTAAAGTGCGCACATGTTGGTGAACACTTATTCGCACTAATAATTCTTCATTGAGATGATTAAAAACGTGGTTTTATTCATCATTATCGTCGCCATCACCATTGCTTTTCATATTTGGCTTTCAGCTATGGCGCGGAAGCGGGGAAAGATTCTCCATTATAATCACTATGATTTAGAGCAAGCTTTGAATGCTGTTAAAGCTGGAGACTCTATACGAAATGCAGCATTAAAATTTAATGTACCGAAAAGCACTCTCGGCGATCGAATTTCTGGTCGTTTCGATGTGATTAAACCACGCCACGGAAGACCACCTGCTATCCCTGTGGAAATCGAGGACAAAATTGTCAACTCCGTGAAAATGGCAGCAAAGTTGGGCGTTGGACTCAGTAGAAAGAGTATCTTATTAAGGACAAAAGTGCTTTGTCGAAGGATCAAACTTGAAACCTCATACACCAATTTCAAGGCCGGAAAGGATTGCTGGGAGGGAGTAAAGCGTCGCCATCCCGAGTTATCAATAAGAAAACCGGAAAAATGGTCTGCCGTGAGGGCGAGAATGCTCAACCCTGTGGTTGTTGACAACTACTTTGACGATTTAAATCAAATTGTTAATGGAATGCAAATAGGTCCGGCTCAAAAGTGGACCTGCGACGAAACTGGATTGAATTTTGAACATAGTCCGGTGAGAGTAGTTGCCGAACGAGGAGCAGCAGTGGTGAGCAAGACCAGTCAAAAGTCCAGCAACTTGACCATTATGGCATGCGTTAACGCGGCAGGTAAAGCAATGCCCCCTCTCATAATCACAAAGGGGAAAACAGTCAGGTCCCTACATGGATTCAATACCACAGACGCTCCAAGCAATGCCGTCTGGAGTTTTCAGGAAAATGGTTGGATAACTGATGAAATTGGAGAAAAATGGTTTAACACTGTTTTTTTTCTAAAACACTGCGGACCGCAACGGCCTCAGCTGTTAATCTTTGATGGTCATTCGTCCCATGAAACGCTTGCCATCATAGAGCGAGCAATTGAGGAGAAAATTGTCCTTTTGTCCCATCCTCCCCACACTACTCACTACTTGCAGCCTTTGGATCGCTCTGTGTTTGGTCCATTAAAGAAAGCATACAGCGCTCATTGCTCAGAGTTCTTGTCCGAACATCCTCTCCACAAGCACACTTTTCCCTCATTGCTCACAAAGGCTTGGGACGCTGCCTTCACGATGAACAATGTACAAAGTGGGTTTGCTGCGTGTGGTATTTGGCCACTGAACAAGTCGGTCATTCCAAGTGAGGCTTACGCACCAAGCACAGTAACAGATGTCCCACCACCTACACGCCCATCAACAGATTGTGTCCCTAGCACTCTGACTACCACACATAAGGAAATTGCTGCCAACATCCAACACAACCTGACAAGCAATGGCGCATGCGCTATAGGTAGCCCTCCAGTGTTTGTTACTGGGGCTATGTCTATGTCATCCATGATTGAAGGTTTGTATCCTGTTCTTGACGTCGTAAAATACTGAAAATACACACAGACAATATTCAAAATCTAATTATAAATATTAAAAATAATTTAAAAAAACGGTAATAGATTATATTAAAGTTATATAGACGCATATAGAACATAACGTTATATACATACTTTATTTTTATTTATTTTTTACAAAATACAAGTTTAATTAATGGTAAAACACTACGGATATAGAGAAAAATCGTTTTATGCTAATTGCTAGTTTTCCGATATTTAGTTTAAACCTATTTATTTTAGCTCGATTGCATCGAAAGCCGTAGGCTTATATAAACGCTCTCGAGTCCGTTTCCTGGGATTATAACCAGTTCTTGGTTTTCCCATACAAGCCGGACTACTTTGTGTGTATTGTGGTAATTTAATAATGTCACTCAAAACATAAATCGTAAAGAAAAAAATTAACCGCTTTAAATACAAGTGTTTGACTTACTTCTTCAGGGTTGTATATAATAAAATGAATATACCGCTAGTCAATAGTTCCGAGAGTATCTATTCGACTTTGTCTCGTGGGACGTGGTATTAAGCATCACACGCCCCCCCCCCCCCCACCTCTCTTGAGCGAAATTCGTTAACAGACCTGTCCAATAGTACTAACTCTAGGAGCATTTGACTAACGTTTTATTACATGTATTACATGTTTCTTTTACAACAAATTCGTCTTCAGTTCTGACTACTGAACCATTAGCACAGCCTATGAATGTTGACGCGGAAATTTCTTTGGACCAGTCCCATGTGTTCAACATATCTCTTCCAGTCATCGACCTGTCGGACCCTGCAAGTCTACTGAAATTAATTTCCAGCGGCTATCCACTTATGGAAAATGAAGATGATAACTCGTTTACCGAGATAGAACTTGATAATTCCCCTGACATCGATGGAAGTATTAGCGAGTTGTTTATGCCGAAAAAACTCGAAAGCAGAAATGAAACCAAAAGTAATGTAGAGAAAAAGACAAGTCATACCATTCTGACGAGCAATGAAATTGCTGAACATAAAAGAGAGAAAACGAAAAAGAAGCAAAACAGATTGCAAAGAGAAGTAACTCGAAGGAAGAGAAACTGTCTGTGAAAAAGGTCAATAAATAATCATTCACTTATTTATGCCAATGTTTTGCGATTTGCATATCAGACTTGCTGTTAAAATGTGTGTGGTTTTGTTTCTATGGGGTAATGCTCATACAGGTTTACTAAGAAAAGAATGAACAGATCAATTGAACAAATATGTATTGTATTAATTGAATCAGAGACAGGTCTGTTTCGTTATTTTCGTTTTAATTAGTCTATTGTGCTTGTTTACAGTTAAAAAATAAAAGAGGACATATATTGATTTGTTCTTGCAAACGACCCATAATTATACGTACTGTAATACAAATAAATATTCAATTATATTTGTACTTTGATGCGTTCATATAAAATAGAGTGTTAAAAATACTGTATTTGTTTTCATCTACGCAATCTCACACCGATCTGTAGATACTCTAGCTAGATTATAGTACTATACCTGCCGTAAAGTCAACGCCGTAAATTGCATGTCTATTCATCGTATGTTTCTGTTCTAATTTCATTGTGATCAAAGATGAAAATCAATGACACATCAAATTTTATCAATAAATAACAAATACTCGATACGTGTTTAAGCGAGTATATACGATTTTGTCAAATATAAATGAATTTATATAAGCTGTGTAAAAAAACTTACTATACATATCTTTCAATATAAAATAAAATAAAAGTTCAGAAGAACATGTGTTGAAAAATGCGAAATAAGTCAGATATTTAATTCTGAAATCAAAAACGGCTGTACAGTCGAATTCGCCAGCATGTATATCATTCATGTACGATGTGAATCTAAACTTAGTTTAACGGTTCATTTTAAATTTCTGCAACGATATTTATTCATACGACACACGAACACTAACTCTGGTCCTAATAAAAAGACGAATGCTTCGGTTATTGTAGGAAAATATGTTCGTCACAATCGACTCGGGACGCTAATTTGTCTTTGCTGCATTTTATGAAATTGGTATTTAATGTATAGTTTTTCTTGCCTATTTTGTGTTATTGTAACATATTTTATCAATTTATTATAATTAAACACATATAAAAAATCGTATATACTCGCTTTAAGCAAATTAAAATTAGTCCAGCAGTTTACATAAGAAGCAGCATTAAATAGGACAGCACACGTAAAATACTGCTACATTCAAATTAATTCATTTTACTGTAAATAAATGAAGTTTGGTTCAATTACTGTTCCACAGTCCGAGATTTAACTACGCAAAAATAACTGTCCGAGTTTCAGCTACAGTGTGTCGGAGTTTCGACTACTCTGTCCGAGTCATAGCGATTCGCATCAAGCAACATTTTCATAATGTAAATCGCGGTGTTTTCACATAACATCATCGATGTCACCAAAATTCGAAACTACGCTCATTTGACTTTATAAGGGGAGGTAATCCCCAAAACGACTCGTCGTACGTTCTATATAATGATACAATAGCTTTGGGATATAGAATTATGTCCGACTTTTCACGGATTGACCCTACTTACATTGTATGTTTGCGCAAAAACATCTCATTCGGAGTGTGTGTATATAAATGTTTTACTGCTATGTGTGGGACACATTTTTTAAATGCTACGTGTGGTATACAAGAATTTGCTTGTCAGTTCTGCATTTAATCTGAACACAGTTTTGTAAGAATCTAGAACATAAACTTTAGTCTGTCCTGAAAATATATCAAATTAACCAAATGTTACATTATTGAATACTGAAGTAATCGTGTAATGATTAAACAATTTATGTTTAACTGAACATAATTCTTATGAACGCATACATGTTATGTTGAAATATTATATTTCTTTGTTTTACTTATTGTCTTTAAATAAATATAATGATTGATATTTCTGCCTGATTAATGAATTTGGTCCATTTTTTAATGAATGACATAAAAAATAAGAGCACATGCTTTAAAATGTGTTTTACTTCTATTGTTTTTCAGACTTAAAAAGGATTAGTCGAAAGATCTGTAACGCTTTTAAGGTTCGAAGCTGTGTAAGAACTACATGAACACCATCAAACCACACGGAAGGTGATATGTGACAAGTTAATTATCAAAACCACAATGACAGAGACAGGGACCCCGCTTCATTCTGTGATGTTTATGGTAAGCTATTTCAACATACTATGTAAACATACCATTTAACATGTATTTTTGCATAAGCAAAACAAAGCGTGTGTATTGATATGTGTGTATATTTATGGGTTGTGTATCTATGTTATTACTAAAATTGATTAGATGAATATAAAATCTGATTATGTGTGTTAATAAAACAGGTGTTTCATAACAAATAACAATTTAAATCCAATGATGCTTGTTTGTGGTCTATTCCAATATCATCTCCATATGAACATCTTCGAATCCAATAATGCTTGTTTGTGGTCTATTCCAATATTATCTCCATATGAATATCTTCAGTATATCAAAATAAACACGTCATTAATAATAACATTACTTTATAACTAGCATGCACATGTAACAATAGAAATTAAAGCACCAAATACATAAAGAAGTACATTAGTATTCACAAAGAAATTGTAATCAGTCAATTTATGAATTTGCAAATCTTGCTATTCAAACATATGCATTGCTCCAATTAAGTCATAACAAATGATCATCGCCAAAACGTCTTGACTTGTGGGGTTATTATACCAACAAACATATTGAATTGCATCAATACTTCATTTACTCAAATTCAAATGAAATCTGAATAACTGAAAATAGTTTGAGATGTTTAATGAAAATACTCATTCGCCCCGGTCATGAAGGGGCGCTGTAAGATCTTGTTACCACTGCAACAAGTAATTAACATTAAATCATATAATGTTGTTCAATTTGTTGAAATGTCGAATTTTTATGTAATGTTTACTTTGATTGTTTTCTTTCCCTGCAATACTTGCACCATCTGGTAATAAAACAAACAGTCATTTAAACTTTAGAACATTTTCTATACATGTTTGTATATGACAACTTTTCATTGATCAAGATATATATAATTTTCGATGTTTGAAATTTATTGAATGAGTCGAAAATTACTTTCCCTTCAGTATGAATTTGCCGCTAAAGGCGCTCTAGAAGCACGAGGTTTCGTGCATGGTTAAAACGTGGTCAGTTTTCATCATTCAGCTTTGGGAACTCGCACGGTATACATATTATTTTTTAAAATAATGTGTTAATATTTCATATTATGGAAATTATATATGAAATTGAATAATTGATATATGTATTGAACTAAATTTACATAGAATGTCACTGTATGATGACTGTTAGAAAGATTGTATTATGTGATGTATGTTTGACGTTTTGATGATGGTTATTATGTTAAGTATAATAATAAATGGACAGCCGGTATACGAGTCCCTGCGGCTAGTACCAAAAAAAAACCAGAGTTTTTGTTTGTTTGCTATATAGGCAAAGGAGGGATGTAAGGGAACAGTACGTCTGTTGAAGGTGCTTCCAAAAATACTTTAATCTCCCTGAAAAGAACTAAATACAAATGAAAAAAACTGTTAAACTTAAAAAAATAGCATGCGTGATATATCAGATAGCTCAATAGGATTTAGATACACATACGTGATTTTCCAGAAAAAATGTTATTGATCCTAGTGTCTATTTGTTTCAAAATGCTGTGTGATCTCTTTATGCTTATTTAATAACTATCGTTACAGTCAAAAATGCCTACACATTCCTGCTAAAAAACACACAACTAACACTTTTTGTAGTTTTGTTGCAACGATATTTACATGACATCTTGCACAAACAATCCTTACGATTTTGTGTATTAAACAAGTGCATTAGTTGGCAGTATCAATTCACTGAAAATTCACCATTTTGTAACAATCAATTTTATAGAAACAAGAACAAGTTTGCCCAACGGAACTATTTTCCTGTCCGTGCTTGGGTGGCTTTCGAGAACGCTGTTTTCCAAATAGATTCATCACCCTAAGAGAAATTGCTCAAAGTAGTACGGTGTAAACTCCGCCCACAAAAGGAGATAACTTATTTTCTTATAAAAAGGCAATCTCCTACGCAGTGGTCTCCCTTATTCTATAATGATCTGAGATGGTCAAAAATGTCATTTGTATGATTGGTTTTTTGCTTCGCTTGAATGTTAACGTGCCAAAAATGATATTAATGTTAATATTAAGCACTCTTAACAACATAAGTTGCCTCTTAGCGGGCATTTCGGTAAGTATACACAAGAACTGAAACGCCTGCCGGTAACGAAATCCCCGCTGTACAAACCAAGTGTAAAAAAATCATTATAGTGCTTTCTTATAGTAGAAATCAGTGATACAGACAATAACGTAACAACAATCTCCCCTTTGGTAACTTCTGTTGAAAATAATGACTTATAGTAGAGATTTCGGTAATTCTACATTCGCCCGCCGAGTACCGAAATCCCCCATAATTAGGCCTTTAAGGGTCAATATGTCATTGGTATGATTGTTTTTTTTGGCATCGCGTAAATGTTAATGTGCAAATAACGATATGAATATTAATTATTCAGCACTCTTGCCAGCATAAGTTGCCTCTTAGTGGGGATTTCGGTAATTCTACACAAAAACATAAACGCGCACCGGTATCGAAATCTCCGCTGTACTAACCTTCAAGTGTAAAAAAATCATTATAGTGCTTTTTATAGTAGAAATCAGTGATACGTACAATCTCCCATGTGGTTACTTCTGTTGGAAAATAATTACTTATAGCGGGGATTTCGGGCGTTGCGTTAAGCCAGAGATGCGAATTAGATTATACATAATTAAAACTGATACTATTCTTTCAGATTGATTTATAAATCCTGCCCCATCGCGCCAATATATTCATTGTTTCATGAAATTTAGTATGAAAGCAAAACGATTGAAACATAACGCCAGCAGACCCGAATGAATACATTTCATTTATTCCCATCAGGTAAAGAACAAATATAATAATAAAACAGAGGAAGTCTACACTGTGTAATAGCAACCTGCTGTGGTGATCCCTATCGTATGAGCTCAATACACAGGCACCTGGCTACTGTACTGGAAACATTGGATTTACTACAAAAATAACTTATTTCATTTATTGCTAAATTGTTGTGTACATTGAAAATTAACAACAAGAATGGATCAACATCACCGTTGCACATTTTTAATAAGTTCACGGTCACATCTGTCCTTTAAATAGAGATAGCTTAATTAAAGACTGTGCTAATAAAGAATGAAGTGTGAAGGTGGATATTCAGAAATAAGATCCATTTTCGCATGACACTGGCAGTATAGCATGTAGTCTTATATAAATAAGACAAATTTAAGACATGGATAAAATATAAATAACACACATTTGCATCTTTCATTTTTTTTTAAAGCATGTGAATCTGAAGCAATACATTTTTTTATTACTGACACCTTGTCGACAGACAACATAAGTTCAAAGAGGGAACCGACATGAAATAAGATCCATTTTCGAGTGATGCTGGTTGTTTAGCAAGCAGTCACATATTAATTATAGCTTGCATTAGTTGCAATAATTTTGTTAAGTGCGCATGCCATTCAACTTTGAGTTAAGCAAGAGATGCGAATTAAATTACACATTATTAAAAGCTTATACTATTCTGTCAGCTTGAATTGTGCTAACATAATTAACTCAATAGCGACAAATATAAAATGCCAATTGCCATTGCACGTTCCGTAAATACTGCATAAGCGAGAGGTGTGAATTAAATCTCATATTATGACAAACTGATATTATTATGTCAGCATGAATTGTGCTGACATCTTAACTCTATAGTTTTAACTAATACAGTAAATAAGAACAGCACGAGCTGACTGGCAGAATATTATTCTACAATGGCTAAAGTAGTATTGTTCGGTGATAGCTATATAAAACGTCTCCGTATTTTTGCGAAGATAGAATAGGTCTACATGTGCCTTATAATGCACGATGGTATGGAAAAGGCGGATTGAAAACTGACAAAATGGACAACAATCCTACTGTATGTTGCTCAAGGAAAAAGCGGAAATCGAAATCGTAGCTGTCGGGGGAAATGGCATCACAACAACATCAAAACTAAAAGAGATTGTGGGAAGAATGACCTACACTGTCAATGAAATACATTGCAATGAATGTAAGCACGTGTAGGGAGTAACCGAAGTAAACAAAACGCTAAAGGCACTGAAATTGTTCGCTGTTGTATAATTTCAAACGCAACTCAGTTTTCAAAATTATATTACAGCTTTTTATATCGCAAGTTTGAAATGACCACAACCCATTCAAATTTATAAAGAGTGTGTCTTAAAACACAAGTCGAGATGTGTTGTTTTTTTTTCAAATCATTGATACAGCTAATCAGTGTGCACATGCTTATTTTATTTGACATGCATTAAGCCCAGTTTTCCCTGAAAGCAGCCAATATTTACCGACTTCAATGATAAACACAAGACTGGCCAACGTGTTAAATACGCACTATGTACTGTACCAGTAAGAACAGGCAGATGCAGTGGTTATTGCAGACGCTTTTAGCATTCTGTCGTCTGCTAAATTTTACTGGAGATATCCACACAGGCAGCCACGGGTTACGGTTCCTAGCGTAGCTAAGGCATACTGATTTGCAAAATTCGATCTGCATTATTTGTGAGCTAACGCTCACAAATTGTGGTTAGGTTTGTATTCGTATCATATGTTTCTACTGTAAAAATTAATGTTATGATTTTTTGACACTCGAAGGTTTGCACAGAGGGGATTTCGGTACTGGCGCGCGTTTAATTTCTTGTGTAAAACTACCGAAATCCACGCTAAGAGGCAACACATGCTTAATAGTTACTAAAATGGGAGATTGTTGAGAGTCAACGTAGAACATCTAAGTATAAGTTGTTCACATATATTGCCAAAACATCCTTGCCAATTATTTCCAAATATATATTGCACAATCCGTGGTTTCTGCAAATATATCCTCAATTAGACATGGCGCATGCGTTGTTTCTGCCCCGATGTGCATTGTATAACTTTATACCCTTTTATCCTCGGCAAGACAACGTTGCTCATCTTAGAAGCATTTATACTCAGATTAAGCTCGTTTACGTCCTTGTCATGTAATTCCAAATAGATATTGCACATTCCGAACTATCGCAAAATGCAAGCTCAAACAGGTATATCATATGTGATAGTAATGTTGTTAATGATCAGAAAATGAATTCCAATTTACTCTGACCTATACACGCTGGTCGTGTAATTCCAAATAGATTTTGCACATTCCGTGCTATCGAAAAAAATAACTAGATCTATTACACTTGCGTTCAATGTGTTGTTTTGCTCTGAGGTGTGTTGTATGCGTTACACGCACGCCTTAACCAAAGTATAGTTAACGCTAAGAGAAAGACATCGTTGCACATCTAAGCAAATGTTTACACATATATTGTTTATTTCCAAATAGATTTTGCACATTACGCGCTTTCTAAAAATATAAAAAATATAACTCGAAATAGATATTTCGCATATTCGGTTAAAGTGATATTATGGGCAACGAACAGTATATGCTGTGTATAGGTGTCTATCGCAACCGTTGTTTATTTTTCGTGTTTTCACTTCATATACAATTATTTTTGTTAATGCAGCATCAACATACTAAAACAATATCCCGGAAAGAGAAAAATAATGCAGTTGAATATCAACCGTACTTTCGTTTTGACAACTGATGACAGAAATGATTCGATATACGATGTGAATCTAAATTTAGTTTTAGTGCAGATTCGTTCATACGACACATGAACACTTACTCCGATCCTATTAAAAAGACAGTTCTGCTCGGCTTAGAGGACTGGGTCAATCGTGTAAAATATCGAATAGTTTTATAAACAGCTGGTAGAAAGATGAGTTTCAGATTATTGATCAGTTAGAAAAATACAATACTGCACGTCTGAGTATAATTTACACACATATATTGCCATAAACTCTGGTAAATTATTTTCAAATAGATATTACACAATCCGTGGTTTCTGCAAATATATCCCAAATAGACATGGCACATGCGTTGTTTCTGCCCAGAAGTGCATTGTATAACTCATTGAGATGCCTCAAACTTGGCAAGATGACGGTGCACATCTTACAAGAATTCATACACACATATAGGAGAAACATCCTTGTCATGTTATTTTAAATACATATTGCACATTCAGTACTATCGCAAAATGCAAGTTCAAATAGATATCACATACGAGCTGTTAATGTAAAGAAATGCATTCTATCACTCAGTCGCACGTCTTATTAATAGTCAACACTCCCTGGCCATGTAATTCCAAATAGATATTGCACATTACAGGGTATCTTAGAAGAATACATACACATATAGGCCGTACATCCTTGTCATGTAATTACAAATAGATACTTCACATTTCGTACTATCGCAAAATGCAAGTTCAAATAGATATCGCACATGCGATTTTAATGTTATGAAATGCATTTATCACTCATTCACACGTCTAATAAATAGCCTACACTCACTGGCCATTTAATTCCAAATCGATATTGCAAAACCTTACGCGCTATCGAAAAAATAACTCCAAAATAGATATTGCACATATTCTGGTTAAGGGGCCTTTTCACAGATTATGGCATGTATTAAAGTGTGTCATTCAATGCTTTATACTGATAAATTTAAACATTGGACGTCAAAATCTCCAGTAAAAAAAAACAATAAGAATACTATTAAAAAAGATTAAAAAAAACCCACTTGGGCTCGAACCACTGACCCATCGAGTCCTAGAGTAAAAAGTCTTCCGCTTAGACCACTCGGTCATCCGTGCTCATGCTATGTGGAGATGTATTTTTTTACTTTATATAGGCAATCCCTCGTAGTTTAACACAATATAACGAAAACAACAGAAATTGCCAAATTATTCAATCGTTTCGCGTTGCAACGCTTTATAATTTTCAGGTTTTCAAATCGTCAAAAGCTGCATATAATGGATATATTAGAGCATGGATGATTTGCAGTATTGCGGTTTCCTCACAACTAGCATAACTGAAACGAAAATGTGCGAATCTGAAACAACTTTTTTTTAATTTTGTCAATTTACCAAAACGTGAAAAGGCGCCCCTTCAATGCTCCGTAGTGCATCTTTCACACGTTCAAACGCCTTCCACTTGACAAAGGATCATACTCGCCCGGGGAAAGACAACATTTTACATCTAAGAATAATTAAGACACATATATTGCCAAAACATCCTTGTCAATCATTTACAAATAGATATTGCACAATCCGTGGTTAAGGCTAATATATTTCCAAATAGACATGTCATATATGTTGTTTCTGCTCCGAAGTGCATTGTATAACTCTTTCATAAGCCTTAAACTTAGCAAGACAACGTTGCACAATTTAGAAGAATTTATACACATATTAAGCCCGTTTATGTCCTCGTTATGTAATTCCAAATATATGTTGCACATTCCGTACTATCGCAAAATGCATAGATATCGCAAATGTGCTATTAATGTTGATTATGATCAGACATGAATTATTTTAATCAATCACACGCCTAATGTATGTCCTATTCACCATGGTCATTTTATTCCAAATAGATTTTGCACATTCAGTGCTATTGAAAAATATAACTTCAAATACATACTACACGTGCGTTGTTTTTGCTCCGAGGTGTGTTGTATCAGTTATTAACACGCCTTTAACTTTACCATGGTAAAGTATCGCTAAGAGAGACATCGTTGCACATCTAAGCAAAATGTGTACGCATATAATTATAGTCTTTACACCCTGGTCATGTAATTCCAACTAGATATTGCACATTGCGCGCTATCGAAAAATATAACACCAAAAAGATGTTGCACATATTCTGTTAATGCCCCGTAGTGTATTGCTGCACTCATTCACATGCCTCAGACTTGACAATGGATTATACCCGTTCGGGGCAGACAACGTTGCGCGTTCGAGTAAAAACAATGTATACACATATATTGCCATAAACCCTGGTCAATTATTTCAAAAACATAGTGGATGATTCACTGTTTCGGCACAAATATCTCCAAATAGACATGGCACATGTGTTGTTTCTGCTCTGAAGTGCATTGTATAGCTGCTTCGCAAACCTTAAACTTGGCAAAGGTTGATTCTCGCTCAAAGAAAGACAACGTTGCATATCTCAGAAGAATTTATTCACATATATATAGCCAATACATCCTTATCATGTAATTCAAAATACATATAGCACATTATGTACTATCGAAAAAATCAAGTCCAAACAGATATAGCACATATGATGTTTACGATCAGAAATGAAATATTTTACTTAATCAGTCGCCTAATATATGTCCTATACATCCTGGTCATAAAATTCCAACTAGATTTTGCACATTCCGTGCTATCGAATAATATAACTCCAAATACATACTACACGTGCGTTGTTTTTGCTCCGTGGTGTGTTGTATCAGTTATTAATACGCCTTTAACTTTACCATGGTAAAGTATCACTAAGAGAAAGACATCGTTGCACATCTAAGCAAGATGTGTACACATATATAGTCTTTACACCCTGGTCATGTAATTCCAACTAGATATTGCACGTTGCGCGCTATCGAAAAATATAACACCACATATTCGGTTAATGCTCCGTAGTGTATCGTTGCACTTATACTTGACAACGGATGATATTCGCTCGGAAAAAAAACGTTGAACGTCTCAGTATAATTTATACACATATATTTTATATTTTTACAACCCGCTAACGGAAATTATATCCTACTGCTAACATTTACCGGTAATTATCCGTTCATAGACCGTTTGCACACGTGGCTTCTCCACTCGTGTATAAAGCAAACGCAAAATAGTTCCCATAATAGATTTAAAACTTTAGATTCAAATTTTTAAACGCATACAATATGGTAACTGATTTTATGAAAATATCTTATTTTTAATAAGAATCCTTCATCCGTATAGAATATTTTTGTAAACAGTATTTACTGTATCAATCCTCATTTGATTGATGTGTACCTGTTATTTGTGTCGTATCTATCTGGAAAACAATGCCGCCCGGGTGGCTTTGTGTTAGGAGATCCCCGAGCGTGTTTTGACCTCTCTGCCACACCGTTCGCAAACAAATGGCATTCTAAAAGTAAACAAAATATGAATATAAGTTATCGACAATCATGATAATTTCGAGTAACATGAACGTAGGATTATCATATTTAAGGCGCGCAAAACACTACCAACAATGTTTATTGACCAACTTGTGTTATTCAGACAGACTTTAAATATTATTGACGTTAATGTCAATCTTTCGATTCTCTAGTTTAGTTTGTATACCACACATAGCATTAAAAAAAATTGTCCCACACATAGCATCATTACTTTTCATACACACACTCCGAATCAGATGTTTTTGCGCAAACATACAATGTATGTAGCTTCTCTATGAAGAATTACAATGTACGCCCTATTTTTTAAACCCTCGACAACATTGTAATCAACGTTTTTGTTGATCGAATAAAAAATATACCACACAGAGCATTTCACTTCGTGTGTTTTCAAGCGCGCGGTTGCACTTTTTGGAAAAATTACTTAATTAATTTAGCGCAAACTTACCAAAGTTGTGTCTTTTGAAATGACCGGGCACTCGTCTTTGTTTTTTTGAAAATGGTTTTGAAATAATGAAGAAATTATCAAAAACGTTACCTGAAGCGACGTTTTGTTTACATCCGATTGTCCCACACATAGCCGAAAAAGTCACGTGGTTCAGGCACCTTGAAATCGAAATATCGTTAAATTTGGCAAATAAATATTTTTCTGATGAATTTCAACCGCAACGTTTCAGAATATTGCTCATAATCACAGGTAAAACTTTTTTCTGAGACTAATGCTTTGAACAAATCTTTTTTTTAACAAGAGTTCATTTAGTAGTGAGGATAATAATAATAGGGTATCGCATAGATCGAAGCAAATAATTTCGACAGAAATCGGGATTCAGGATAGCCTGATACATTTTAGACGGATTATATTTACCGATGTTGTGTTTGGAAAAAGTTATCGCGATTTGTGGTAAACCAGTCTGTGGCTTTTGGCTTTTTCCCGTAAAGCCGGGAAACAGGATTCAAACCAAACTTAAGTTAAACATCGTATTGGGCGGTAAAACATGTGATGCAAGAACAAAGAGTACTTTGCGCTACAAAATAATGATTTTCCTGTCGTATTTAGTATTGAGATATGTATATTCGTTTGATATATCATTTATCGGAGTTTTTATGGTGCTTAAAGGGTCTAGGATTTTGCATCGCGAAAAGTGGTGACGCGGGTAGAATTTTTTTAGTCTCATAGGTCTGTCTTTATTTACTAGTCTGTCAGAAAAAGATACGGTCACCGCACGCCGCTGCCCGTCGTGCTTAAACATGAGGGGTGTTTTTCAAAGGATGATTTACTAAAACATACGAATATCAAAGTGCACAGCCACAGTGCGTGGTACTTATGAGTTGTGACGATCAGGGGCGTAGCTGCTATTAAGCACAACAGGCCCGGGCCTACATTTTTTTGGAAAGATGAAAAAAAAAGGTTCAACTTCGGAAAAAGCATTAAAATGTTGACCCTGAGGGGCGAGGTGTTAGAAAAATGCACTTCATATTGACATAAGCATCAGACAATGGATTATGGTCGTGTTTAAATTATCAACTCTACTTCTGTCTATGTGCATAGATTCTAGCTCGCTTCTTTCCACGTGACTTGCTGTTACAAGTTTACATAGATCTACATGAGAGCACCATGTCTGGTGAAAGGCTGTCTGATTTAGGACTCCTAAACATTCACAGAGAAACGGATGTTTCGATCGATGAAATCATCAACACATTTGCCTCGGTTAGGTGTAGAAATATTGTTTTCATGTAATTGATGCACTGGTTAGAACAATTAGTGTAATAGATCGACTACACTCAACACGTTACCATAGGCGGATCCAGGGGTGGGTGGGGGGCGGACGCGGCCTAAAATCGCTAAAGTAAAGTCAATTCATTTGATGTTTCACACTTAACTAGATCTAAATCACCTATTTAAACTTGTCAAAGCCTTCAAAATCACTAAAATCGTGGAACTTCTTTTTTGGCATTATAAGGAGGTACTTTGATGAAAGTATATAAGGCGTGACATGCTCGAGAAGTGGTTGTCAAAGCCTTCAAAATCATTAAAATCGTGAAGCTTCCGGGGGGGGGGGGCTTCGCCCCTTGGACCCCCTAAACAATAAACTATGCACTTTTTGGCATTATAAGAAGGTACTTTGATGACAGTATATAAAGCGTTACATGCACAAGAAGTGGTTGTCAAAGCCTTCAAAATCACTAAAATCGTGGAGGTTACGCCCCAGCAAATCTTTGGGAATTCTTTCCAATAAAAATGTCTGCGTGTCTAAAACGGCACCGTAACCACGGGCGGTTCAAGGATTTCTGGTTTGGGGGGGGGGGCGGAATATTTAATGGTTTGACTTGTGAATAAGTGGAATGTTACACTTTTTAATGTTTTTCTGTACCATATTGTTTTAAAATTTAGGTCTCTGGTAAAAAGATAATACAGTAAAATTTAGTTCTCTAAAATAGAGATAAAAACAGTAAAATATCAAAGAAAAACAGGCCAAAGTCTTATATTTTCTTATCTTATAATTTGTCTAGATATGCTTTAAATCTCACCACAGGCGATATAGGATTTTAAAAAAATGTCAGGGGGAGGACCCCCGGAAACCCCCGTTTTTATGTACCATATCCGGGCCTACAGCTCAAAAAAAAGCTAGCTACGCCCCTGACGATGCAAGCTCTAAGCATTGTTAAATAAAACCAATAACCTTATATTTACGTGGTGGGAAGTTCAATTAACCTTGATACAATTATTCATAGCCATGTCGGTAATTCATCAAAGGGACAACACTTAATCGATTGCATTATAAACCATGTGCTCTTTTTACAGATACAAATAATAACCCATGTTTAGTTAACTCGAGCATAATTTGACAAATATCTACTGGTCAGATATAGCCCATGCGTTTGCTTTTCACAAATGCCATACAAGTTCGTCCAAATTTTGACTTTCACATGGGACAATACATGTCAATGGTACCTCTTTTTTTTTTAAACTTATGTGGTTATCGCCAAACTGTTTTTGTTCACCATACAATGTCTATTAATTAATAACAAATCCACAGCAATAGTGATTGTATTGTTAATCAAGGCATATACTTGCAAAAAGCTATGATTCAAATTTCTGCACACTTTATGACGTTTATTGCCTTTTTGAAATTCAATGTTGACAAACATAGATTTTCACTTCAACTACAATATTTCCGTTTAATACGTGGACCTGAAATTCTAATTCCAACTGAAGTTTCGCAAATTCGCTGGTATTCATCGTTACGCAGACTAGCTCGCCACGTGACCAAATTGTATTGGATCACGTGACCTAGGTGTACTGGATCATCTCGGCCCAGTCCACCTCCATGGCGACGTCGTCCCCGTGCCACGAGCCTTGCCAGTTGTTCCTTGCGTTCCAGAAGGAGTTTTGTGCGTCTCGCTGATTCTGACCGTTGTTCCACGGCTTCTGGGAGCTGTACTGCACGTTTTCCTGCCAGTAGCCACTCGTGCCGCCTACTGCCACGTTCAGGATCAGGTAGAACTACAAATACAGTTAACCAGTTACCTCTCAGTTACGCAATTTGACCTGTTTGTAGTCCCTTAGAAAATTAAATTAAATGGCAGACTTTTCTAAATGGATTCCAGTTAAAAAAAAACTTCACTTCCAAACCTTAGATACTGTTGAGCACAAAACAGCACAAAACCTGAACACCCTCCGAAATACACGAAGGTTGCTTTGGTTGTATGCTGGTTCCATATTGAAATGTTCACTTCATATATATATATATATATTCTGAGTGGGAAACGGTTAAGCTTAGGGAATTTTCTGGCGATATGTATATATTCATTATGATTAATCACGAGGCATGAGGGCCTCTTATGTTGCATTCTACCTTCCGACAGCATTTTATGATTAGATCGTACAGCATCAGGAAAGTATACTGTTCACATTCAAAATCTCTTTCTGCGTCATGCCTAATTAAAAGTATACTGCGGGGACTAAACACATGAGTTCTCTTGAACAATGCGAGTTTAGAACGCAAATAGCTTCAGTACTGACCGCTTGATCAAAAGGCGCCGCCTTTGTTCCGCTTCCCCAGATATTGTTGCCACCAAATCCGCCTTTCTGCCAAAAACCACCGTTCTCGATGTTCACCCAGAGAATATTCTGGCCGTCAACGAGAATCCTGTTGAAAAGTCGTTCAAGTATAAAATGCTTGCAATTTACCTCGATATCATATGCTCTACAGGTACTCTAGTTTATTAAAGACACGGTCTTACAACGAAAGGTCTATCTTCAAATTGGAACATGGACATCTCCGATATGCAATCGCTTAAGTTATATGACAACTGTTGTTGAATAGAAATGTATTATGAAAGAATATCCTACTGTACGAAGTATAATTGCCATAGCAACTCTAGTACATCGTACGTACTGAATGTGGTCTCCGGTCCATTCCAGTGAGTAGGTGTGGAATCCCCATGCATAACCGCCGTTTCTGAAGACACAGTGCAATGAATACTTATAATAAATTGATCAATGGAGACAAATATCGTCGTCTAGAGATTTTGTAGATTTTATCCACCAGTAAGCACTTAAGACAAGTACATGAAAGCGGAAAATGAACAAGAGCTCCATAGGGCGTTGACTTGAGACCCAAAGAACTAAACTGATCTTATCAGGAAGTGTTCCCAAATGAACTGCCCCTACAGCTGTTGTCCATTATGTTTTATGACAAAACATGATATTTTTACAATTATAACAACATACTTTTGATATATTCTTCGCAAGTTAGGTGGTGTATTGTCTGCATATGTAATTCAAGTGTTCAAATGTTTTGACTAAAGCCAGAAAAACTGCCCCGCCTCATGGTTGCCATGTTTTTCAATCGACTGGAATCATATCCTTTTGGTGGAGAAATCGTTAGCACAAATGTTCAAAGTTTCGTGAATATTGGGCAATACATGTTGACGAGTTTCTAACAGATTGTTCTTTATATCGACCTAGAGACCTAGCTATTGAAGCGATAGCGAATCGAGATATAATTAAAACTAATGTTCTGACCAAGTTTCGTGAAGACTTAAAATGTGGCAACCATAAGTTTTATTTAATTTGACCGTATTACCTAGTGTGAAACCCAACGAGATAAATTTTAAACGCGGTTGTTACGATTTCATTGTGAAATGTTCTGAAGAAGTTTAATAGAGATTGGGTAATACATGTGGTATCTAGAGTGTTCATATAACCTATTCTTTAATGTTAGCTAGATCCATGTATTGTTTTTAGTCCACATGATTCACTTTCGAAATCAGTTGAAATATAGTTGCGAAAATTGGTGTGAAAAGCTTCAAATAAAGATTCAGCAATACATGTGGCCTTTAAATTGTTCACATGGCTCGTTCGAATTACTATTATGACGAATGTTTTGACAAAGTTTTAGTGAGTCTTGGGCAATAAATGTGGCCTCTAGAATGTTCACAATGTTTTTCTCAAATATGATATTGTAACTTAGATTTTAACCCCATGGGACCCAGTTTCAGCAGATATATCATTGAGACAAATGTTCTGACAAAGTTTCCTGAAGATTTGCAAACAAAAATGATCTCTGAAGTGTTCACAAGCTTCTGTTTTTATATTGACCTGGTCATCTAGTTTTCAACCCCTTGTGAACCAGTTTTGAACTTGATTGAGATATTATTGCTATAAATGTAACCTTTAGTGAGTTCGCAAGCTTTTTCTTAAATTTGAATGGTGAATTAGATTTTGAACTAAAGCGACCAAATTTCGAACTCTATGCTTTATCATTGAAACAATTTTTATTGGCAAGTTGCACAAATATTTGGCGATAAATGCAACTTATATTATGTTTACAAGGGTTTACTAAAGCCATGTAAGGTAATTTTCCCCGCCTTCAGGTGGCCATCTTTTTACTGACCATAACCAGTTTTGAAATCGGCAGAGAAGTATAAGAACAGATCTTCTGAGTAAGTGTCATTGGTCAAAACACGTGACTTTTCATTAGTCAAAACATTTGACTTCCATAGTATTAACGGTAAGTTTTCACTGTGGCAGTATACAGGAAATTGCCCGCACTCTGGCTATGTTTTTGAATAGACTGCACCTTTTCTAACTCGGCTGAGTTATCATAAGCACAAATGTTCTGAGAAAGTTAATGGTGAATTAGGAAAAATTGTGACTGCTAAAGGATTCAAAATGTTGCACTACAGCCATAAAAAGAAAAATACCCCGCCAAATTGCGGCCATAATTTTTAACGGATTTTCAACGAACCGGAACCAATTTAGATCTTGGCCAAAATATCATTGGTACAAATGTTATGAACAAGTTTCATGAAGATTTTTGTAAAATGACGCCTCCTTAGTGCTCAAATACTTTTTCTTTAATGTTATATTGTGATCTAGTTTTTGATTCCATGCGCTCCACTAACGACTTCGGCCGAGATATCGCTGGGGAATATAATGTAAGCTAATAGTGTGTTCAGAAGGCAAATGTTAATCATGAGAACGTTGATTTCAAGTGCAAAGAAGGTAAAATGTTAGCGTAGCTTTAAAGAATATTGTGTTGTTGTTTTTTCATCCAAATAATTCGCGTATGCAGTGGACAGTGTACCATTTCGGTGTGTTTCAGCTGCAAAAAAAGTGTTTCCATGAAGAAACAATTAGGCCCGTACGGACGATGCCGCCCTGATCCGCATTCTCTCGAATTGCTCTTCAAACTCACTTATCGCCGTGGGTCATGTAAAATCTATTCTGGCCCGGATCTGGTCCCCAATGCAGAGTGGAGCCCACTTGGTTCATGCTTATGTCTCCACCATCGGGGGTCTGGGCCCGCGAGTTCCCTGCACGAGGTGTACAATACAATTTGCAAATTCGTTGACAGTCAGTGCAAGCTAGCATGTCAGTCACATTAAATGTTTTCCAGAATTGCACTGTGTGGTGTGGTGTTTACATGTTTTTTACAAGTTTTTCACGAGGCTTTTTATCGTCCTGACAAAGACGTACCTAACCTTTATAACGACCTCAATCTTGACGAGGGCTTTCAGGAAAGTTCATTCTCAGTCTTTTATATTATTATATACATTAATACATTTTGATGATATTTATCAAAATATAATGCCGTCGTAACATTGCTTCATAGGAAATTGTAAATAACATCACCAAAGCAACGGACTCGCCGTCTATTTCGTTTTCTAAAGAAATACCACAAACCTCTGCTCTCCATCAGGTCGATCTCGCCGGATCTCGGCCACTGGCCGTAGCGACTGTCTCTTGGCAACATCCAAATAGCTGCAGATATGAGACATAATGACATGCCCACCTTAGGAACAGGTAAAATAATGAGGGTATTTGCAATTTATCTTTTCAATGTGAGAATGTATTTAAGAATTATAAAATCTGCTGAGGGCGGGTCAACAATCGAATAGTAAGTAATGGTTGACATCAATTGTTGATGAAAGGGTTTTCAACTTTTTTGGCACGGTTATTGAAATTCAAGTATACATTGGGATACATACCTGGCCACAGCCAGTCACCTCGAGGAATCCTGGCACGAACATTGACCTTACCAAACCGGATTGTGTTCTTGCTCTTCAGTTTACCGGACATGACAGGTGGGAGAATGCCATCACGGCCGCTTCTGTGGCAGCCATCGAGATTAGGCTCCGTGCAGGATCCGCACAATTCTGGTACGATTAGAAACTTAATTTTAACACTTAAAGCTCTCCAGAGTTGCCGGTTGTGTTTAAGAAACACTTTGCAAAGGATTACTTTTCTTTACTTGGCAGACGATTCAGTATATCGATATATTAATGTGCTATGTCTATGGAGTCACTCGCCTGGCAAAAATGAATGAGGTTTCTTGTTGTCCATACCCAGAAAAGCCAAATAAATATTTTTTGTTTAAACACATTGGATATGCATTTTATATAAATTAAATATGCTCAGTTGATAACAAATATGGGGAATAATGATGATTTTGTCCTGAAAAATTAGATGTCTTGAAAATTGAATCATAGATATCAATATTTTTGTAAATACGAACGCGTCATGTCCATAGTTCCAGAGTGAAGGTACCCCTCGCCGTACTTCTCCGACGTCAGTGTCTGCAAGGATAAATGGTAGAAACTTGATAGGTTCTCTAACAACATGCTTTATGTAGACGGTGTTTACAGTCAAAACTGACCTAGCGTTCAACTGAGAACAGCGGTCAACTGAAGACAACGGTCAATCTGGAGCCCCAACCCCACCCCGACGAAAATCATTCTATATTACACTTTTAAATACGTTTCGCCCAGATTTCGACTTTTGATTGGCCATTTAAGATCAACTTACAACAAAAACATGTTACGTAAATGGGTTGTCTTTACTTTTCACTTTGTATTCGGAATTGTCAACACATTTGGATAAGATCTTTGCATTTTCGGGAGTTAGTTGATCCTAC
The DNA here is from genome assembly GCF_020536995.1 of Dreissena polymorpha. Lineage (NCBI taxonomy): Eukaryota > Metazoa > Mollusca > Bivalvia > Myida > Dreissenidae > Dreissena > Dreissena polymorpha. Next base: position 99,167,345 of record NC_068363.1, read on the forward strand.
TGCTCACCCCGGAAACAACTCTGGAGACTGACTCGAGATCTTTCGAAACTTGACTGGACGTTCCATTTTAGAAAAAAAGGCTATACAATGGCCAATCAAAAGTCAAAATCAGGGCGAACCGTGTTCGATCAATGTTCGAAATCTTTACGCGTGAGTAATTAATAAGTTTTCTCGGCCCGAAACAAGGGAATGCCCTACATCGTCAGAGAGGTAGGTACTTAAGTACTTTACGTCTCAATTATATGCAGTTTTAAACTATATAAAAAACTAAAAAACTAATAACACATCATAGGGTCCATTTTACGATGTTAATTACAAGCAATCCTACAGACATAATAATTATTGTAAAATTGCATATTACAAACGCAAAAGAGTTCTAAACATAAAACCTAGTATAATACAATCCTCATTTCAATTGCTAAACATGTGTGAGATCATGTTAGAATCTAAATAATTTTGGCATAATAGGTTTTAATAAGAAACAAAAAAACTCGTCTAGTATTTGGAAACAACGATAATATAAAAATTGACCATCTCACAATACAAATAAAATATTTAAAAAAAAATCTTTAAAATTTGCAAGTACATATTCATAATGCATCACTGTGATAGTGTACGATTTAATTGCTACACTTTCAGTTGATAAAGAAACTGCTTACCGGCTTGATGAACAAGTGCCCGTCGCGTAGGAACACGTTCTTGGAGTCGCATGTATACACCTGGAACTCGCCGTTCTGGAGGGAAAACAATACAGGGCATGCTAGTGTTCGCATTTTAATTATTCCGGTCCACATCAAAGGCTGTATGTTCCACCTCTGTTGAACATATTTACAACCAAAATTTCTAAAAATTTAGGCAAAGTGAAACTTTAGCTTTGCCAGCTGGATAGATACCTTAGTATAGCATGTGGTCGGTTAATGACAATGGACCAATTGCCTAATAGTGATAAACATACCAAATATAATAGATAAGAAAAAGAAGAAGAAAACACGAATACCACGTTACTGACCGCCTTTGAACGGTAAATACAATTAACACTAACTAAACTTCCTTGAGTGAACCGATATTGAGACGACCACTAAAGGTTTGAGCAAATATCCTATCATACCCGTAGCCAGGGGGTGCGTTGGGTGCGTTCGCACCCAACATTTTTTTTGACGAGTAAAATTTAAAAAAAGTGTACTATGCTCAAGACAGGATAATTTTTTGGTGGTATGGCAAGAAAACAAATCATTTCTACAAAGCAATGCGGCTTGTTGTAGTTTACCGACCACTTAATGGTGGCATCTGTTCTGCTCCACATACAGAGCTTTCCACAATGGTTTAATTATGTCAAACTTGACACTAGGAAATATGTCCTACTCTTACACAGTTGTTATACTGAATTTAAAACGTTATAACATATGCTCAGGTGGACGTTAACGTTTAATTTTCATTAACTGTGACGGATCCTGAGCGTAATGGGCAAAAAAGGCCATCTTTTTTCTTCAACGTCCTGGTATTCATTGTTAAGGACCATAGGGCCAGTAGTTTGTGGTTATATAGTCTTTATGAAGCCTTAATTCGTTTAGAAAAAGATAACTAATTTGTTAAAAATAGTTAAAAAAATATAAGTAACCAGTTATACCATTTTCATTTCTGGAACACCCCCTCCCGCACCTCCCCCCTTCGCCACTTCGTTGCTCAATAACAATCGTTGATGGGAAAATTCGCACCCCCTTTTTAAAACACTGGCTACGAGCCTGGACTATACTGTTTAATCTTAAACAGAAGCACATAGATGATGGAAACGTATGTGTGTACAACCGGTATATGTTATATCATACACGCAACACTTTCAACAATGTGAAACATATATACATATTAAAGTCAACGTGAATAACTTTGAAGTTAGATTAATACCTGAAATGAAATGCGTGGTTTTATATTCGGTAACGTCAGAATATAATGTGAATAAATAAACCCTATCACTTACATATCCTCCGTACATGGACAGCTCTTAGTCCCAAAGGCCCCTGTTAAGGGAACTACCGTCAAAGTCGTCACGCATCACTCGTTGTTCCGCCCTGCGTGACCGCCCGTTCGGAAACAGGATTATTGCTGGTGGAGCTGGTAAAAGAAAACTTTATTCTGGTATCATTTCCGGTTTTTGCGTCTTATCTCTATTGTGAAACGTATTTCTGGAAAGTAGAAATTAAGAAGTATACGTACGTTGGCCTTATAAAATTAAAACGCTTTGGATTAGGTGCTGAATTAATTTTAACAATATTTGATGCGATTTAATCAGAATAAATTGTACTTAAAATTGTCATGTTATACGAACAATTTTTCATTGAATTCATTGCATTATTATAATAAAATTACACGAACCATTAATAATCTTTCAAATTTAAAAACAATTAAACAAACACACAACAGATTGTTCAAGAAAACACATGGTTCGACTGCTTTTTAGGGATATTACACCAGCTTTGGTGATTGTTTTCACATTTATAAATAGTTTCGATTTTTTTTCTAAAGATCACGGTGCCTATACCACGTGACTTTTTAAGATCTGTGTTGGGAGAATAAAGCGCGACTCATGCAGTTAACATGTTTAATGATGTCTTTTTGAATATTTCACCATTTTTAATGGGATAATGTGAAGAGCCCGCTTATTCGTGAGAGTTGTGTATAGGTATCATGATCGTTTTAAACAAATAAGTATTTTTTTCAGTTAAGTGCAAAAAATACTTATCTGTTTAAAAAGATCATGATACCTATACAAAACTCTCACGAATGAGCGGGCTCTTCACATTATCCCATTAAAAATGGTGAAATATTTAAAAAGAGATCCTTAAAAATGTTAACTGGGTCGCGCTTTCGCGCTTTATTCTCCCAACACAGATCCGAAAAAGTCACGTGGTATAGGCACCGTGAAGATACAAGTAAGGCTTGCAAATAGTATGTGAAAATGAAATAAAAACATTGTGTCAACATGCTTTGTTTTCATTTTATTTTCTCATGCAACAGGCATTTTTGCAATAAAATGCCTAATTTCTCCTTGTTTCCAAACTATATGAAATCACTTACAAAAGTTGACAATGGGAAAATGTATATAGTTTGTAATTCCATGTATAGCTATTAACATTGAACTTAAACAATTTTAACCAATGCAATCCTTTTCAGACACATATTTAAGATTTATCAAATATTCTATGTTATAGAATTTTGCCAAACTTTTTAAATGCATTTCTTAATATATTCTCACCATAAAACAATATTTTAAATAACGGTCACTGCAATATTTTTAGAATGAAAATTAAAAATGTATAAATATGACAAGTAATACTTTACATTATTCTATAATTTAGTAGACTTCAGTGAACCTTTTGATAATACGAGAACACCTTAACGAAAAAAGTACACCATGAAAAATATTACATTTAAACTATATATGCAACCTCAATCACAACATAACTACAAAACCGATAATCATATTTATGATGTGTTGTATTTTATTGTTATTATTTCATCACACAATATATTGTTTTAAAGCGTATACAACATCTTTTGATAAGAATCCGTCGTCTAATCTGCATACACAGAACAGTTCCGGTCTCTACATTCTAACATGTGGTTGAACATCACAAATCCGCAAAAAAGTATATTATATTGCGATTGAAATATCCTAAATATGTACGTTTGGCACCAACCAACAGAATCCTACGATCGGTTATTTTATGTTGTCAGTTTAAAAACTATAACAATAATGTCTCCAAAGAAAGATAATACATTTTGTACAGATAACTGATAAGACACCAAGAACGGAGACCAGGGCCCATATTGTCCAAACAATTTATAAACTTTAATATAGACATACAGAATATGCTTTCAACTGTAATAGTCTAATAGTATAATACAGTTGAATATGGCATGGAATTAAACAACACAGTTCAAAATTTAAAATACTGCATTTACCGTTATTTCATACGAAACATTTGTCAGTAGTATCTATTCAAACACTCATAGTACTTTGTTATATGTCTATTCTTTATTCTTTAGTCTTAGAATTGTTTGGTGTATACGACTCCAGGATACCTGTGTCCTGGGAGCCGTCAGCCACGACCATCTGTCCGTCCTTCTCCCCGACCAGGGTGTAGTGGACCTTGCCACCTAGTCGACCTGCGTCAGGCTTGTGGTGGTAGAAATCACCGCCATCTACAGCAAAGAACAGTAAGATAGACTGTACGTTAATCTTTGTCTAAAATAGTGTCGGCATGCGTATTGGTATGATTACTCTTTATTATAAAAAATGTTTTAAAAGTGCTATATTAAATAAAAGGGTACTCATTGTTTCAGTAAAGCGTTCTAAATTCATGCATATTTATCACCATATCCTGTTTCACAACATTTCAATGGTTAACATAAACATAAATCCAAACCACGATGACAGTAATGTGGTTACGACTGAGTGATGGTTATAGCACGAGCGAGCGCGTCTATACGAGACTGTGATTTATTTCAAAGGTAACAACGTCCTATCGGAACACCGTAACCGTGTGACTTACGCGACTTGTGGAAGACGCCGGTTTGCTGTACGCCTTCGATGGTATACCGAACCTGCTGCCATTCAATACCCGGGGAACCTGAAAATCGTTGCACAATATACGCCTTATGTTTGACATTAAAAATATATGATGAATTTGATTTTTATTGGAGCAAATGAAATTGTTGCCATCACAATGCTAAGGTACATGTATACAACACGAAAAGTTCTGCACACAATTGCATGAATGTCGGTTGTTAAATTATTAAATGCTATCCTCCAAAACATTTTGTACACCTGATCTTCAGTAATAAATCATGTACAGTTAACTTTCAGTTGGATAAGCATAAACATTACTATATTGTAAATTAAAGGTCATATACACGTCTCCTCTTTTACGCAGTCTCTGAATACTGACAACGTTTTTATTTTTATATTAATTGGATTAATATACAAGGAAAACTACAGTGCTTACCTTTGACGGCCAATTCTATTTCGCCCGACGGTAACTGGGAGATTCTTGGCTCGGGGACATTGTCGGTGACGACGGCAACAAACAACACCGGCAAGACGAGTAACATTTCGTCGCAGACACGGGAATGTCTTATCAATCCATGGACCGCAGTTTTAAACGCGCAAAGAAGGTCAAGTACGAGACACGTTGTTTTCGCACACTTAAAGGCACATGCGACTTGTACTCGGCGATGCGTAGGTTAACACTATTTATGAAGTCTTTGTATCATAAGTGAGCAATTAAAATGTTTGTCAATCCGTCATTTAGGATCTTGACATTCGCATATATTATAAAAAAAACGCGTTGTGCACGCATCAATAACGGTAACACGCATGTGATTCGCTGGAGAGATCTTATCGGTACAACTGTATTGCGTAAACTCCAAACAGAATTGAGATGAATTTATTTAGAATGCATATTATAAAGCACAAAGCGTTGGAAACAAATAACTTTTTTCATCCATTGGTCAAGTTTATTATATAAAATACAATGAGCATGTTTACAAATTGTTAAAGACTTGACATATCTTTCGAATGAAACCATTGACAACAATAGGACTTAACTCTTTGATATGTTAGCTTAAAACTATTAATTTAAGCTCGATGGCATCGAAAGCATTGCTTATTCAAACGCTCTAAAGTCCGCTTCCTGGGCAGTACTGCACTTGGGTGTCTTTGGGGCGGTCTAAAGAGCGCCCCCAGTAAAGATCAAACCCGTGATCTCGGAACGGCGATCTCTCTTTGATGTACATGCTATAATGTCGTCTAAGATACTAGTGAAAAGATAACTGAAATACTAAGTATAAAACACTAATGTGCTGCGATTTGCCTTGTCTTAACATTGTGCTGTCCTACAATTTGCCTCGTCCGTTATGAGCTCTTGTCCTCTAAATCGAATCAGCCAGTACGTCAGATGAAATGTTGGTAGACCTAAGGGGTTAACAGCAGTTCATTATCTAGATGATTTTCAACAGAGCGCATGATAGACCAATCTTTAAACGTCTCTTTTCACAACGCGTTTTTATCAATTTTTATTTAAAGCACACTGGTGCCTTAAGTTGTGTTTAATATATTATTGATCCATGCTAAAATACAATATTATATAATGAATCCGAATAAGCAGTAAATCCCATTTGAAACTAATTACAAACTTACCAGTAAATCGTACCAATCGGTACGTCACTTTGTAGATGATTTTCAACACAGGACATGATCGACCAATCTGTAACCGTCTAATTTCACAACAACGCTTGTTAATCAAATTTTGAAGAAAATATATGTTCATCGTTTGAGTTCGCGAAAATATTTTTCCATAATGCAATGTGATGAACCCTTGGCGATTTTGGCGATACCGACTTCTTAATCAAATGTTTAAAGTAAATAGTACCATGATTGCATAACACAATAAACAATACCAATTGCTCGTCCATACGCCATTTTATTAATGGCTCTATGAATAATTGCTATGGATTGAACAAATAAACCAATTTAAGTTCCCAAATCTTCTGAAAATGTATCAACCCCGAACAATAGGATTCAAAAACCTAGAGTAAAACTGTAGTAGTTTAGCGTTGTAATAGGACGCAAACCAATCGATATCTGGTTTACTCAAACCATCGAGCAGCCCTTAAACGTTGCGACATCCTTTCTTATAGCGGAGGAACTGAAACGAAAGTAAATAAATTCTGTGCTGAAGGAACATGTCGTTATGTTTAATAAAAAATGAACGAATGTGACATGTGAATAGTGCAATATTATTCATATTAATCAAACGGTAAGCCTAAACTAAGAATCGTAAAAGTGCACAAAGTGAAGCATTATTTTTGGTAGCTTCAATATTTGCAAATTTTATCCATTACCACCAATTAAGAGAAGTACACATGACTTCACGCACACCAATACAATAATCGGTAGGAATGAACGATTTCGGTAAAACCGCGAGCGGGATAAGCAAACCTATTGCTCATCTGTATTTTTTCCTTTAATATCATGGAGGGTAGTATGCGGACCTATGGCTCAAGACCGGTGTCAAGATGCCTTCATCGCCTTCCGAAACTTCAAATTTAAGAGAAATCTACAAATCAGAAGCTTTTACCATATCGTAAACATTAAGTAGTCTGTAAGCAAACCATGTAAATAACACATGGTCACATTCATTTCGACAATTCACATAGTAAACTTTTAAAGCATCCTGTTTACATCAATACAAAACAAACCAATTTATCAAACCATTACATTCATCAACTTACACTTCAAAATAGTATAAATAAATAATAAGAATTCGAATATTATGTTTATATGGTAAAAAACTATATTTTGCATGAGCTGCAGACATACATAAACGATTTCAAATGCCCATTCATTCGTCCAAGTTATAGGCCAAAAATAAGGCGACATCAATTCCTACCTCCCTTTTCAAACCAGGAAAAGCTACAATATTTCGTATGAGTCATGCAATCTGAATAAGATACTAAGCGCTTGTCAAATAAATAAATATTTCAAAAATCTTTAGAACACCGAGAGATACAGACATATAATACATACCTCACTATATATAGTAACAAATTTGTAAAGTATTTCATGCCATTATCACCATTGCGGGGTCATTATAAATAATCGGCCCTCAGAATGTGTACGCGTGACGTTCAACTGGAAAAATGGCGTCCACATTCAGTCTTAGCCACAAATCAACGAAATAATCAATCATAATTAGATTATTTAATGATAGGTAGCACGCATGCAATTTGGATAATACAAATATCGATTGAAACTGAAACTCTGCTTCACATTAGATAAATGCCCCTATTCGAGCTTTAACAGGATTCACCAAACGGCAAAATTTAAAAAGTCAAAGACACACTTACCTCTATGACACACTTAATCCGATGCTCATAATAATAAAATAAAAACGATGTGCAATCCGTTTTCTGTTATTCTATCCGTTTATCTATATTTATTTTGAATCACACTTTTTTAAACGATTGTAGCGAATGCTAACCACTGTCACCAAAACACGATTTACAAAATCGAATGACTTGTCGAAGCGATTACAAGAATTTAATCAAAGCTTCCAATTATGCACGACAAATGCACAATCCAAAATACGTTTTTGTTTTCGTTCGGTGCTTCAAAAATATTTAATATAACCATTCACTTTCGAATAGCTAAAACTGGTGTTTTCATGCCCCCGGATCGAATGATCGGGGGTATATAGTTTTTGGCCTGTCTGTCATTCATTCATTCATTTTTTCATTCATTCATTCATTCATTCATTCATTCATTCGTTCATTCATTGTATGTGTGTGTCACAAAACTTTAACCTTGGTCATAACTATTGCAATATTGAAGATATCAACTTGATTTTTGGCATGCATGTGTATCTCATGGAGCTGCACATTTTGAGTGGTGAAAGGTAAAGGTCATACTTCAAGGTAAAAGGTCAAATATATTGCTTCAAAGCGGCGCAATATGGGGCATTCTGTTTCTGACAAACACATCTCTTGTTCGTCACAGAAATAACGTTACAGAAATACGTCATAAATTGTGTTATCAATTGAATGAAAATTAAAGTACGGAAAGCTGGTTCTGTAATAAATTTTAGAAAAAGAACCAAACAAAGATAAACAGAACAAAGTAAGATATATATTATAGAAGTTAATACACGGAATATGACAGAAGGAGTGTAATTGCTATGGCAAAATATATGCACGAAGCGTTTACTACTCGAAAGAAGTTTTTGATTGATACTTAATTGAATATTACAGTGTTTCATTACGCTATAAGTACTCTTAGTATGAAATATATAACTTCAATTACTTACATGTCAAAGTTATGATATGATATGATATATACATTGTATGCTTATGTCTTTGTGTTACATGTTCTGCTCGTTAATAATATCTTATTAATTAACATATCTCTGTTGTCACCACATTGGATGATTATTGAACAATTGTATTTTCGGCCGGAGGCCTTGCATTTCAATTAACCATAGATTATGTTATGTTATTATAAATCTTTTTTTTTTATAAAAGAATCTTTTCTTTATCCATTTTTTTTATAATTATCTTCAAACTTAACTGAATTTTTCCATAACTGTTTCAACCTCTTTTAAATTCAATATCAAACACTCTGTGCCGAAACTATTAACCGAACCGAATGTGGCTCTATACATTTTTTAATTTAACACCTATCTAACCAATCATTTAAAGCTTCAAAAGCAAAATCAGATTCTAAAAGAATATACTTATTATTCTTACAAACTATTTTGTTCGGCTCAATGAACATTATTATTTAAAAACCATTTTGTATAACGATCTATAAAGAAATCGTTTGTAATTATTGGCGTCGCCCTGAAGGGCGGCGACTAGTATGTAATGCATTTTGTTTTCGCTTATGGGAGGAGAAGTTATTTTACGGATCAATGTATATATTTTAGTTTTAAAAATATCTTGCATTGTGGTGATTTTTAGTGTAAATTAGTGTAAATAAGTACTGCATTTGTGCCTATTACATTTATTGCAACATTTATTGCCAATAATGCAAAGCTAATTGTTTTAATTAATAACTGACCCACAACTGATCACAGGGGAAATATCACAGGGACTGGGCAAATACGCGAAACTTTCTGGTTTTGTATAAAACAAATGATGTTTTGTATAGAAACAAAACATAATCAAAATATTTTTATTTTGTGGTATTTCTAATTTCCTTATTTAGTGGAGAATCAATGTAGTACGATATTTGACGATCTATCGCGCAAGCAAGTTTATTGGAAGGCGAAGTGGTACGAAAACGTACAATGTATTAGTTTATTAATAGACATATAATAACGATCGCTATACACAACTTCACCAAATAGCAGTAAATAAGTGAATGTCAGCCGGAATAGCTCAGTTGGGAGAGCGTTTGACTGAAGTTGTTTACGCAACAGTCATATAAAGGCCCCCGGTTCAATCCCGGGTTCCGGCACGAACGGAACAGTTCGGCGGCTGACAATTTTTTTCAGTCAGGTTAATAAATATAATAAAGCTTTATTTTATGTAGACATTTTAAAATCCATTTTACTACAATTGGACATTTTTATTAAAATTAATGGATGCAACGTGGTGACAACGTTAATTAAAATTTCTAACATCACTTAAATATCTTATAAAAAATACACGTGTTTTCATATTAACAAATAAATGCAAACAACACATCTATTATCCATGTATTTTTATGGTTGTATATTATAGGCCTATCCCTACTACATATAGAGCGCGAAGCGCGACACGTATTATTGATTGTAACAATGAGTTGCGATAAAGGAAGCAGCCGCTTATCAACGAGGAGCTGTGTCCGAGCAACCCGTTTCCCTAGAGTCAAGCACTCCTCGGAGTTTTTTTAAGAACCACATATAGAGCGCGAAGCGCGACACGTATTACTATCCAGGTGGTATGGGACCTTTAGCATTATCCGACCATTACGTCCATAGTTATCTTCCTTAGAATTTGAGAAATTTTGAAATCCTTGTTCGAAGAACAAAATTTTCAACCAATTGTTCCCAAAATTTCACAGGTTTTTTATCATTGAGGACCCAACCCAAACTCTATATGAGCAATATCGGAACATAAGTCCAGAATTATGTCTCTTTGAATTTAAAAATAAAAGTGAAAAACTGCTTGGTTAGGTGATTATGTCAACATTTTTCATCAGATTCTTTTCAAACTTACAGTGTGTTCATATCAATAAGCATTTTTACCTCATTTAAAATGAGAAACATCGGGAAAATAAGTCCAGATTTTTTTTCCTATTACATTTGACAAAATAAACAATTTCCACTTGTTTAAAAGATTTCACAACTTTTGTCTGAATCTTTCCAAACTTGTTAAGTGTTTTTATATCAGTATTACTCGAACCCTATTGAAAATGATGAATATCGGAGCAATAAATCTATTATAATCTTTTACTGAATTCAAAGTATTGTGAAATGCAGCTTCTTTATACAATTTACAGTTTTCATTCATTTTTTTTCAAACATTTACAGTGTTTTCATATCAATGAATACTCAACCCCTATCGTAAATGAGCAACGTAAGAATAAGTTCAGAATCATCTCCCCTTGAAATTGAGAAAAATATGAAATTACGCTTACAAGATGAAGCAGATTTTTTAAAACCTACACAGTTCTGTTCCATTAATGAAAACTGCACACGGATACCAGTATAAAAAAGAAAACCAATGTATATAAAATAAACTATGAAATATTTGGGAGTTACAACACAAAATCATGGATAATGGTTATTTGGGGGTTATAACACAACATCATAAATAATGGTTATACCAGGTTTTTTTTCTATTTTGTTTAAAATAATCGGCCAATATATTAATATTTACAGAAGAAAAAAAATCGTTCCATGTAACTTCATTGAGTGCCTTTTACACCGAAATTCCTGACGCCCTTTGATGCTTTGCATCAATACTTATCTTGTACTCATCTGTGATGGATTATTTGCCTAGCAACGAGGAGTTTATGCGACGCTGGTAAAGGCTCTGACATGAGTGTAGTTGCTCCGGAAGTGGGATGTCTCTCCGCATGCAAAGCAGGGGCCCGGGGCAACTGCTCTAGTAAACCCGGTGGAAACCCTGTATCCAGAACCGGATGCAGTTCCGGTTTACCAATGTCTATCGACCATGAATATGGTTTTACTTTCTCCAACAGCGCATTGATAAATCTGACCTGAACACTTTTCCCTCCAAAACGCCATTTTATGTCATTGCCAGACTGCTTTTTTTCATTTTGAAAGAAATTAAACGAGAATTAATTTCTTTTTTTATTCAATATAAGACACATAATGTATACATGTGTACACATGTATATAATCATAAAACAAAGTAATTCCATGTACCAGCAATAATGTTCAAACATGTTATACAAGATATGCTAATATACACTTTTTGACCTTGTGGTTTCCTTTTGATTTAAAGAAGTGAATATGTATTTTTTTCTTAAGTTGTTGGTGATAGGTGTTTTAAAAAAAGAAAAACAACGAAAAACCACAGAGTAGTTATGAATAAGGCTGAGTTGCATAAAGTGGGTAGAAAGCATACTGGACTTGTTATAAAAGTTTAATGTGTTTTCATTTGTGTTCATATATATGAAGTGTTTCATTGTTTAGGGCTATTTCTTTTTCAATTTGAATCTGCAGTTTTAAATAATTGATAAAACAGTTCATTGTATGTGCTTGTTTTCTGTATTTCATGCTGAATAAAAAATATTTCATTAATATAATTATGTAATTCACAGCGTTATTAACCTCTTGTATTTTGAAGGTATTTACCCCAAAACTGATGCCTAAGAGAGATAGTTTAACATTTAATTGTTGTTTCTCTAGAAAGGTTGTCAATTGATTCCGCAGAGGTTGAATATGTTTACACTCCCAGAAAATGTGTTCTATTGTTTCAATATCTTTACTACACATATCACATAGATTTGTGTTGGATAGGTTGCACTTAAAAAGTTATTTATTTGAAGCTATGATTCTCTTGATGTATTTATATTGAAAATTTCTCAGTATGCTATCAGTAGTTGTTTATATGGCATTACAAATATTTGTTTCCAATTAAAAAAAAAATCTCCAAGAAGGTTTTGCCATTTAGTTTGAGCTTTAGAGATTTCGGCAGGGTATTTAATTTGAAGTGTGTAAAATATTGTGTTTGTTTTGTGTTTTTTTTGCAATTATGTTTTCTCAGAAAAGTTTTTTTAGTACATGGTGTGTTCTTTGTATTGGTAACTGCTTTACTATGTATGGTTATACTTTTGATCAATATGTAGTACATGAGGAAATTACTTGTAGGTATTCCGAATATGTAGCATAAGTTATTAAAAGAATAGAAGTCGTTTATTCTGTAGTCGTACGATTGATCTACATATTTTATGTTTCGTTCGAATCAATTTTCATAGAAAAAACGTTTTGTTATTATGAGTTATGTCTTTATTGTTCCATAGAATGATTTTACTGTGTATTTGGTTTCGAAATTATAAATAACTTTACACCATGTCGATAGAACATTCGATAGAAATATGTTTTGGGTTGAAATTTCGTCTAAGATATTATTGTCGATATTACATTCAAAAAGTAAGGAATCACCATATATTTTAAGGATTTTCTGGTATTATAATTTCCATGGACTCGTATTGGTGTTATCTAAATATTTTTTGACCCGACTGCATTTGATTGCATTCAGGAATGAATCTATATCCGTTAGTCTGATTCCTCCATATTCTACTGATTGAATTAATTGAGTTCGCTTAATTTTATCAGGCTTACCGTCCCATATGAAATTAAATATTTCTGATTTTATATCTTCATTAATATCATTTGTTGGGTTTGAGAGAACTGTTAGTGTAAACATTAATTAAGGGAGTGCAAACGTTTTCAACACGGTGTTTTTTTCCGATTAGTGTAAGTTTACGATGCTGTCATGATTTCAAACAATTTTAAAATTGTTGTAATTCAGGCAATATGTTTTTTTAGAATTGTTTCATTTTCATTGTTTGAAAAGGTTATTCCTAACGTTGTTGCTTCATCTGATGTCCAGTTGAATTTCATTTCTTTTTTAAGATGAACATTACTTTGTTTAAAATTACCAACTCGTAGCACAGTGCATTTACTTTTGTTTAGTTTAAGACCCGATGCTATTCCAAAGAGGGTTAGCGATTAAATAAGATTATCGAATGAGTCACTACTGTCATTTAAAAAATATGTTGCATCGTCAGCAAATAGGGATTGTTTAACGAGAATTACCATGCATTTCGTTCCTTCAGGCTAGTTCCGATAAAATATCCTTAAATTGAGTTTGTATGGGAGTGAAAACTCCACTGCTACTATCAACTTAACATAGTGTGTCCAATTTTTTCAGGGGGGGGGGGGGGGGCAGGCGTATACGGGAGCTTACCGGATTTAAGTGAGGTTAGTTGGAACGAAACTTACAAGATGGCGTCGTTTTCGTGTTTTTCGTGAATGAGTAGCGGATATGTTCACCCGGTAAGCCGGTTTATATTTATATTTCTTTTAAATGAATAAGCCCTTTCGGCTCTACGGTGTTTGTGCTCCCCTCGGTTTTTTGTTTCAATACCGTAGACGTCGGAATAATAAAGTTATTGAAGCAAAACCGTCCACAAAATTGTTGTTTAATTTCTTTACCTTCGAGATGTTGGTTGATCGAATATCATTTTCTCCCATAATAAACAGTATTTTTGCATGTTTACAGTAAAATATAACATAAATCACGATTATTTTATTATCTCGATGCGTTTTTATGTCTATTAATTCATTTAATGCCGACTTATAACAGTTTAACACCCTTTTTGGAACTAACTTCCTTTTAAGCATATTTTGGGACCTGACTTCCAAATGATAAACAGCGCTTTTCTATGTTAGAAGGTTTTATAAGAAATAACTGTCGTGAATAAATTCCGCATTGGTGCGAATGTTTTGGAAAACGTTTTCACTTGAGAAAACCAAGAGTTATCTTTTTTTTTTATTAATTGTTATATTATTCATTTTTATTATTAAATGTTTTATCGTATACTTAACGCTAACATTAAGTGTGAGTAATATAAGACATTCGACGGTATTATTAACACAGTGTAATTCTTACTTGTTTATTTTAACACATATGGACATACTTATGTTTGAATATGTCTCAAACGGAATACTATGCTTACTAAACGGAATACTATGCTTACTATTTCCAGATATCAATACGCCAGTTGTATATGTTAAGGATGCCAATATTAAAAAGACGGCGTAACGAAGTGTCTACCGCTCTAGAAAGCGAAAGGTACATGACAACCCACCAATTAAACAAAAAATATTACGTCGAAGTACCACGCCAGTTAAACACACAAAACATCCACATATACGTGCAATATAAGTGTAATGAAACAAAGAAAAGTGTAAAGCCGGTTCGTTGCTAGTATAAGGTTGCTCTAACCAAATACTACAATTATTGCGATTTGGAATTCATATAGAAATTTGGAATACCTGACACCTGCTTAGAAGATGCATATCGGTGGATGTTTTTTTATGCAAATTTAAATAATAATTGTTTATTTAATACAATGGCATTTGACGCGTTTTACCATAACGATACTGATACATATATGTCGCTTTGATGTGACACATTTTGGACGACCTTCTTTTAAAAAGTTCTGAGTTGGTCACTATATTAAAAGTGATATTCGCAAAAAAGTGATATTCAAACATCCAACATCTCGAAGGTCAAGAAATTAAACAACAAATTTGTCGACGGTTTTGTATTGAAACAAAAAGCCGAGGGGAGCACAAACACCGTAGAGCCAAAAGGGCTTAACCATTTAAAAGAAATATAAATACCAACTGGCTTACCGGGTGAAAATATTCGCTATTCCTTCACGAAAAACACGAAAACGACGCAATTTTAGAAGTTTAGTTCCAACTAACCTCACGTAAACCCGGTAAGATCCCGTATACGCATGCCCCCCCCCCCCAGTTTTTTTAATCAAACCAAACACGAACTATGTGCACGCGTACATCAACAACAAACTTTACTGTTCGACTGTCCGATGCTCTGTGGCCGAAAATCACCAAACACACTCGATTTCCTTGTGCACACTTTCAGTGCGCCATATCGTTCACAGAGGGTGGGGGTGGAAGGGTGGGGGCATAGTTAGCCTGGAGCTTACTGGGTATAAGTAAGATTAGTTGGAACTTAAATCCAAAATGGCGTCGGTTTTATGTTTTTCGTGAAGGAGAAGCGGATATTGTCATCCGGTAAGCCACTTTATATTTATATTTCTTGTAAAGAATACGCCGTTTCGGTGTGTTGATACTTGCCGCGAAGTTGTTTTTTTTTCAAAACCGTAGACGTCGGAATAAAAACGTTGTTGAAGCAACACCGTCCACAAATTTGATGTTTAATTTTTTGACCATCGAGATTTTGGGTGTTCGAATATCATGTTATCGTATAATAAATATTATTTGTGCATGTTTGCAGTAAAATATAACCTAAATCGCGATTATTTTATTAGCACAGTGCCTGTTTATGTCTATTTCTTCATTTGATGCTGAATTATATAGAGGATATTTGTTGGATTTGGTGGAATATCGATTTCAACTCACGAGTGATGATCGAAACTTATATACGAGTAAAAAAATATTTTTTCTATGATCACGAGTGAATTTAAATCAATATTCCAACAAATTTTCTTTTTTATTTTATGCTTCCAAATAATTATTTTTGTATTTTTGCCATTCCGGACAAAATAATTCCCCGTTGGGCGCCCCCGTGTATTTTAAATTGGAGCTCTTCAGTATGTTTTTATAAACATCTATGCGGAGTAGCCCCCCCCCCTTCTTTGTAAAATTTGCCTTTTATTGGGGGTCAAAATGGGGAAATCAAAGATATCTAAAAATAGTTCAGGTAAAACAATGAAAATTATCGATAATTTTGACTGTTATTTTTCACTGTTTGAAACAGTGAAATATCAGTTTTAATTCACTCATATTTCTCTATAAACCATCGGAAAGCATACAATAAAATGGTTTAACCCCCCTTTTTGGTGCTGACTTTCTTAAAAGAATATTTTGGGACACATTCAAAAAATATTTGAATCTTTTTAGAGAAAATTATAACATAGAATTGTTAAAAGGAAAAGATAAATTTTAAAAGGCTAATGAAATTTGTAACATGAAAACACCTACTGTGCTTTTTGCATCAACGCCAGTTACGAAAGTGGGGTTACTATGCTCACCGGGTATGAGATATGGAGGTTAATTTTCGAATTCTGATGCATATATTGCGCTTGCCTGTTGGAATGATCCTGGTGTTCATACACGGTAAACTATGATGGGTTTTGAGTCCACCTTTCCATGAAAACTGCTGCGGACACCTTACATATGACCTAAAAATGCACATACAATGAACAAATCGTAAACCATCAAGCCCTTGCGTATAAAATCTTCAATAACTTTGTTAATATTGAGTGTGATTGCATTTACAGGATTTATTACAATGTTCAATGGATATCATTAGATCATCCTGCGCGTAAACTTTATGTCGAATAAGAAAGGTAAATGAACTCACCTTTCAAATGGACGAAAACGTCGCACAATCAGTCGTTGGCCGCCATTTTTAACATCAGTTACTATTTTTCTCACTAACGCCCCACCAGTTACTTGCGTAGACTACAATCTACCCCCTGTATTAAACGAATGCGATCAAACCTTATTACTTTTAGGTTACGAAAAATGGCATTATTAAAAAAAATACATTAATGGCAAACGTGAATGAAATATTTAGAAAATAGGTTTTGGAATTTTTCCAGATAAATGAACTCTTACATGTTTTTCAACATATTTTTCACACCAGTTTAAACATCGGTCAATTTAGTTTAATTTAGTTCATCCAAAAAGTTTTCAGACTCGCACAATCACAAACCATCACGAAACGTGAGGACCTTTGTACGTTGTAACATGTTGGAGTTTTGAATGCAAATCGATGTTTTTGCCTGTGTGACGAGTAAATTTCTACACAATTAATCGCTAACGGCTTCACTCGGTTTTTAATTTCAAAATGTAAGGCCTGAATGGCACTTCTGTCGTGGCGATTGCACATGATGTCTAAGAGGTTTTACGGATTGTAAATGAATTCTTATGTCATTAAGCTGCGAAGGGTTTACTTTATCGGTAAAACAAATAGCCATGCACTTGTCAAATATCATGTTTGAACACTCTCTAATGAGCTTCTCCGCAGCCTGGCGTAAAAGAGGCTACTCTGTGGTCAGGATCACCAGTTCATGTATCACACCATGATTAACAAAGCCTTCAACATCTCTGTTATAAAATATGTTACAGTTTCCCTGTCATTGTTATTGGTGACTTGAATTTCATCTAAAGTACACGTCTATCAACTTTGGTGCACAGTTCGCATCAAAACCGTTTTAATTCACAGCCTTTAATCACGGGCGCCGCATTATTTTTGCGATGCATCGGTAAATGAGCCAATGCTACTTTCGATGTGGCGCTAAGAATCCGATGTTTTTAAATGTCAATGATATTTCTACAGAGATAGTAGGTTTTATATCTGTTTTTTTTTAAACATATTTTGCATTATTTTTAAATTCGGTCAATGATGTGCAATTCAGCGAAGATTTATTCATCCACACATGTACAGAAACATATCATAACAACCTATTTGCAAACGTGATCGTTTTTATAAGTTGTGGCATGGTAAAGATTTTAACAGAAAATCGATGTCTTTTGCCTGTGTGACGAGCACATTTCCACCCAATCAAATCGCTTGCAACATCAAACTATTGCTTTGAACATGTTTAAGTTGTTTCATGCAGAAAAAAGGCTTCTTGTCGATCTCATAGATAATTATGTATTTTCCAAAAGAGATGGAATCAATGCAAAGGAAGTGGCGTTAATGACAGGAGGTGGCGCAAATGCATATCTACAGCTATTTTAATTGTCGGTGCTTACAACTATTGGGTCGTATTCCAGGTTGAGTGTTCGATCTTTTTTATCAATTTAATCATAATGACATATAATAAAACATTTAAGTCCATATTATTATGAAAACAATGTCTTTCAATGAGATTTTGAAGATTTCTGTCATTAAACATACTATAAAACTGGAAAGAAACGATTAAAGCCTGAGCTATCCAAATTGTTTTTGCTGATATTAGTAGGAACAAACGACATATTTTAGCCTATTTATGATTCGGGCACCTTTGCCTTTAAGTGAATAAAGCAATTGGAACAGGGGAAAACAAATCACCGCATCAAGTAGAAGTAACATTTTTTTAAATTATTTAATGAATAATGTTACTGCGGTAACACAATTTTTGTGAAAAAAAAATATTTTGAGAATATTGAGAATCAATTATTGGATTCATTGAATATTATATATTTTGGGTTTATTACGTACAATATGTATTCCAGATTATTGACTTCTTAATTGAGTCGGTTATTTATATACTTAAGTATGTACATCTTGTTTTAATAGAATGTGTATATGTTCTGTATAGATTTGGATTTGAGTGTTTACGTTGAAAAAGATAAAAGAACAAGAAACACAATCTATAACATGTAAGTCATGTGATGGTTCATCTATCGTGCATGGGCGCAACCTCATGACCTTATCACCACCTCATTGGCATTGACTCAATCTCTTTTGGACAAATACAAAATTATCTACTACTTCAGCAAGAAGCCAATTTGTTTACACAGGCAGCAACTAATATAATTAATCGGGTGGAAATTTGGGCAAAAGACATCGATATTCTTTCAAATACTCCACCATGCCACAACTTATAAAGGTCTTCGCATTTTCCAATGGGTTGTTTCTGTACATTTGTAAATAAATTAATCTTCGCTGAGTCGCACTACATTTTCTGATTTTTTTAATAATGCGAACTTGTTTCTATGTTGGAATAAAAATATTAAACAAACTCGCCCTGAAGAATTATCCATGAAATTTCAAAACATCCTGTCATTAGCGCCACCTCGGACTCGGGAGTAGCATTGGCTCATTTACTAATGCATCGCCAAACAGAGGTTGCGCCCATGATTAACGGCGATGTTATTGATAAGCTGCTGTCGCGCTTTTTGTTGACTATCCTGATGAAAAAATTGCATGTGTTAAAGTAAGCTTCATCCAATTTATTTTAATGGTTTTTAAGAGCCCCAGGGTTCCTTAAACATTAATTCACGGCGTTCTATAATTCGTTTGAATCCATGTGGCATGTCCTTTGAATTACATTACATTTGTCTTTAGAATTAAACATTAGTTTAAAAATGAATATTTATCACAGTTATGACCCGATATTCTATCCACTTTTATTGCATATTCGGGGTGTTATGCTGACACCATTTGTAATCAAGTTTGTAGAACCTTCTGACACTATAGTTTGAGGAGATGGTGTTGGTAAATGTTGTGAACATGAGATTTTTTTTTCAAAAGGTTATTTACTAAAAATACTAAAACATACGAATATCAAAGTACACAGCCACAGTGCGCGGTACTTATGGGTTGTGACAATGCAAGCTCTCTGGATTGTACAATGAAATAAACAACACTTTATTAAAGTGGTGGGTAGTTCATTTAACCTGGATACAGACATTCCTAGCCATGCATGTCGGTTATTTATCAAAGAGACAACATTAAATCGATTGCATTATAAAATCATCTGCAATTATTTACCGATACAAATGAAAACCCATGACTAGTCAACTAAAACATTAATTAACAAATGTCTTCTGGTCAGATATAGCTCATTCGCTTGTTTTCCTTAAATGGCATACGAGTTAG
The DNA here is from genome assembly GCF_020536995.1 of Dreissena polymorpha. Classification (NCBI taxonomy): domain Eukaryota; kingdom Metazoa; phylum Mollusca; class Bivalvia; order Myida; family Dreissenidae; genus Dreissena; species Dreissena polymorpha. Next base: position 99,187,727 of record NC_068363.1, read on the forward strand.
TACAATTTTAGACTGTCAAATGGGTCAATGCATGGCAATGGTATCTCCAACTTTTTTGGAGAACTTATGGTTATCGCGAAACTGTACTTTGCCACCATACAATGTCCATTAATTAACCACAAATCTACAGCAGTAGTGATTGTTAAGATAACGTGGCATTCAATGCAAATAATTTCAACAAGCTACGGTTCAAATTTCTGCATGCTTTATATCGTTTATTGCGTTTTTAAATTCAATGTTAATAAACAATTACAACGGATAAAGTAAGATTGTCACTTCACTTCAAATTCAATCCGTAGAAAATGGAGGTATCCAATTAACGAACATTGACTCATTCTTGAAGGCAATCAAATGCAGCTGGGTCAAAAGATACCTAGATAATACCAATACGAGTAAATGGAAATTATTCTACCAGAAAATCCTAAAAAAATATGGTGACTCCTTACTCTTTGAATGTAACATCAGCAATACTATCTTACATGAAATTGAAAACGAAAACATATTTCTGTCTGATGTTCTATCAGCATGGAGTGATGTCACTCATAACCTAGAAACCAAAACCAGTAGTAAAACTATTTTATGGAACAATAAAGACATAACTTCAAACAATAAGACGTTTTTCTATAAATATTGGTTTGAACGAAGCATTAAATATGTCGACCAATTATATGACTTCAGAATTAAGGATTTTTACTCATTTGATGATATATGCTACATATACGGAATACCTTCAAATAATTTCCTGAAGTATTACACACTAATCAAAAGCATACCCATACATATTAAATCTGAAATCAATACAAATAATACACCATGTACCCAAACAAAATTCGTAGAAAACATACTTGGAAGAAAAAACAAAAATAAAATATTTTACACACTACAAATTAAAAACCCTACAGAAAACTCCAAAACCCAAAATAAATGGCAAGTCCTTTTCGGAGAACATGAACTTAATTGGAAACACATATTTACCATGCCATATAAAGCAACTGTTGAAAGCACACTGAGAAATTTTCAATATAAATACATCCATAGAATTATAGCTACAAATAAATATCTCTTTAAATGCAAATTATCTAATTCAAATCTGTGTGACTTCTGCAGTGAAAACATCGAAACTATAGAACATCTTTTTTGGGAGTGCAAACACATCCAGCCTATTTGGAATCAATTAGCAATTTTTCTTGAACAACAGCAACTAAACGTTAAACTATCTTTCTTAAATGTAAGTTTCGGAATTACCTCATTGAAATCAATAGACTGTAATAATATTGTTAATTTTATTCTTATAATGATGAAATATTTTATCTTTATTATGAAGTACAAAAAACAAGTACCAAATTTTAATTGTTTTGTCCATAGTCTTAAACTAAAAATCCAGATTGAGAAAGAAATAGCCCTCAGTAATGACAGATTACAAATCTTTGAACAAAAATGGAATCGGATTAAATTCTCATAATGTTTGTCCACTTATATACATTTCACTCTTATGTTAGTTTATCTTTCTGAAATATATATATATATATATAGATATTTCAATCTTATAAGATCATTGTGAATGTACAACAAAACACACAAGTCCAGTATGCTTTCTTCCGACTCTATACAACTCATCATTTTTCATAACTATTCTTCTGTTGTTCTTTCCTTTTCTCTTTGAAAAAAATATATACATATTAGCATATCTTGTATAACATGTCTGAATTTATTGCTTTGTACAATCACTATACTATGTTGTATGATCATATACATGTATACATTGTATGTATAATATTGAATAAAAAAAAGAAAAAAGATTGTCACTTCACATTCAAAATTTCAATTTCATACGGATACCTTAAAATCTTATTCCAACTTTTTACACAAGTTTATTAAAAATCGTTGTTATTCATTTTAACGCGGACTAGTTCGCCACGTGATCGAAGTGTATGAGATCACTTGACCTAGGTGTACTGGATCATCTCGGCCCAGTCAATCTCCATGGCGACGTCGTCACCGTGCCACGAGCCTTGCCAGTTGTTCCTTCCGTTCCAGAAGGAGTTTTGAGCGTCTCGCTGGCTCTGACCGTTGTTCCAGGGCTTCTGGGAGCTGTACTGCCAGTTTTCCTGCCACCAGCCACTCGTGCCGCCTACTGCCACGTTCAAGATCAGGTAGAACTACAAATACAGTTAACCAGTTACCTCTCAGTTACGCAATATGACCTGTTTGTAGTGATTTTCGATTTGGTCTTGCTCAGGATATTTTGAAATTTGGATTGAGACTAAAAAATAAGTTTTGTTGAACATTGCGAGTTTAGAACGCAAATTGCTTCAATACTGACCGCTTGATCAAAAGGCGCCGCCTTTGTTCCGCTTCCCCAGATATTGTTGCCACCAAATCCGCCTTTCTGCCAAAAACCACCGTTCTCGATGTTCACCCAGAGAATATTCTGGCCGTCAACGAGAATCCTGATGAAACGAGGAACAAGCGTAAAAATACTTACAATTTATCTCCGATATCATATGATCAACAGTTACTCTAGTTTATTAAAGACGTGGTCATACAACGAAAGGTCAACGATTATCTTCATATTTGAACATGGACTTCTCCGATATGCAATCGCTTATGTTTTATGACAGCAATATGAATAGAAATATATTATAAAATAATATACTCATGAACATAGTATAATTGCCATAGCAACTCTAGTACACCGTACGTACTGAATGTGGTCTACGGTCCATTCCAGTGAGTAGGTGTGGAATCCCCATGCATAACCGCCGTTTCTGGAGAAACAGTGCAATAAATACTGTTGTTCATTTTCTTTTATGACAAATTATTTCATTTCTACAGATATAACAACATACTTTTTATGTATTCTTAGCGAGTTACTTGATTGTTTTGGCTACATGTGTACTTTCTAGACTGTTTAAAGGTTTGACTGCAGTCATGGCGGCCATGTTTTTCATTGAATCATATCTCACTTGGTGAGAAAATCGTAAGCACAAATGTTCAGACAAAGTTTCGTAAATATTGGGCAATAAATGTAGCTTCACGAGTTTCTAACAGATTGTTCTTTATTTCGACCAAGTGACATAGCTCTTGAGTCGGTAGCGAATCGAGATAAAGCATTTCTTTTAATTTCACCTAGCAACCGAGTTTTTTAATTCCATATGATCCAAATACAAAGCAAACATTGGTCTGAACAGGTTCAAATGACGATAGAGCAATTAATTTGGCATCTTAATTGTTCACAAGCTATTTTCTTACGTTTGACAAGGAAACATGTTTTGAATCTTCTTCATCCAGTTTCGATCTCGTTTCAAATACCGTTAGAACAAGTGTTTTGACAAAGTTTGAGTGAAGCTTGGGAAATAAGGCCTCTAGAATGTTCACAATGTTTTTCTTAAATTTAATCTTGTTACCTAGATTGTAACGCCACGCGAGCCAGTTTCATACACAGTAGATATATCATAAGGATAAATGTTCCAACAAAGTTTCATGAAGATTTGAAACAGATATGATTTCTGAAGTGTTCAAAAGCTTCTTCTTTAAATTGACCTGTTCATCTAGTTTCAATCCCTTGTGACCAAGTTTTGAACTTGATCGAGAGAGAGTTCTCAAGCTTTATCTTTAATTTGTCTGGTGACTTAGATTTTCAACCCATGTGACCAAGTTACGAACTCGATACTTCATCATTGAACCAAATGTTATGGCAATTTTCACAGAGATTTGTCGTTAAATGTAACTTCTAGAGTGTTAACACAGGTGTCCTATATTCATTTTAAGGAAAATTTCCCCGCCATCCGGTGGCCATGTTTTTACGGACCAGAACCATTTACGAAACCGGCTAAGATATCATAAGAACAAATTTTATTGCAAGTTTCATTTGTCAAAAATGTGACTGTTATAGTATTAACGGTAAGGTTTCACAGTGGCAGTGTAAAGAAAATTGCCCCGCACCCTGGCTGTTTTTCAAAGGACTGCACCTTTTTTTCTTTCTCGGCTGAGTTATGATAAGTATTCTGAGCAAGTTCCTGGTGACAAGGAGAAAATGTGAGTTCTAGAGTGTTCACAATGTTACACTGCAGCCGTATAAAGAAAACTTCTCAGCCAACTTGCGGACATAACTTTTTACGGACCGGAACCATTTTAGATCTCGGCCGAGATATCAATTGGACAAATGTTCTAAACAAGTTTCATGAAGACTTTTGCAATTAATGGCGCCTCCTGAGTGCTCACGTGCTTTTTTAATGTAATTTTTTTATCCGGTTTTAGATACAACTAACGACCTCGGCCGATTTATCACTGAGAGAAATATTCTAAGCAAGATTCATGAAATTTGGGAATAAATGTGGCTATAAGTGTGTTCAGATGGCAAACCTTACCCACGAGGACGTTCATGTGAAAAGAAGGTAAAAACTTTAACGTAGATTTAGTGAATATTGATTTTGTCATCCGAACAATTCACGTCCGTAGTGGACAGCGTAACATATCTGTTTGTTTTTTTTTCAAGATGAAAAATAGTGTTTCCTTAAAGAAACAATTAGGTCCATACGGACGATGCCGTCATGACACGCATTCGGTTAAATATATATGCTAACTAACTTAGCTCCGTGGGTCATGTAGAATCTGTTCTGGCCCGGATCTGGTCCCCAATGCAGAGTGGAGCCCACCTGGTTCATGCTTACGTCTCCACCATCGGGGGTCTGGGCCCGCGAGTTCCCTGCACGAGGTGTACAATACAATTTGAAAACTCGTTTACATTCAGTTTCAGTTTGCATGTCAGTCACATTTAACATTAAATTGTTTCCAGTTTTGCACTGCGTGTTTCGATGTTAACAAGTCTTTTAAAAGATATTTGCGAGGCTTTGTACAGACAAAGACTGTGTCTTACCTTTATTATGCCCTCTATCATTTCTCATATACGATAGTGCATTCACATTATTTGTATAAATGAAGCTATTTCGATGATATTTAACAAAATATAATGCCGTAAAAACAATGCCTCATATGAAACTTTTAATAACATCACCAAAGCAACGGACTATCATCTATTTCGTTTTCTAACGAAATATCACAAACCTCTGCTCTCCATCAGGTCAATTTCGCCGGATCTCGGCCACTGGCCGTAGCGACTGTCTCTTGGCAACATCCAAATAGCTGCAGACAATATCGGAAATACATTAAACAGGAGAAATTACACTAAACACGACCAACATGCCGACAAAAGAACTTAAAAAATGCACACCTTAGGTAACATAAATATATTTAAAAAAATAACGGTGAGATTGAAATTTATCTTTTTAATGTGTGAATGTATTAAAGAATTATAAAAGCTGCTGAGGACGGGTAAAAATTGAACAGTAATAATTGGTTGATGTAAGGGTTTTGGCAGGGATATTGAAATTCAAGTATACATCGGGATACATACCTGGCCACAGCCAGTCACCCCGAGGAATCCTGGCATGAACGTTGACCTTACCAAACCGAATTGTGTTTTTACTCTTCAGTTTACCGGACATGACCGGTGGGAGAATGCCATCACGGCCGCTTCTGTGACAGCCATTGACATTAGGCTCCGTGCAAGATCCGCACAACTCTGGTACGAGAAGAAAATACTTAATTTTAACACTTGGCGCAAGCCCTCGAGATGTCCCGGTTGTGTTTAAGAAACACGAGACAGTATATCTATCTATTAATATGCTATGTTTATGAAGTCACTCGCCTGGCATAAATGAATGAGGTTTCGTGTCATCTATACCCAGAAAAAGACAAATAAGTATTTTTTTGTTCAAAAAATTAGATATGCGTTTTATATAAATTAAATATGCTCAATTGATAACAATTATGAAGAGTGGTGACGATTATGCCGTGAAAAATTAGATGTCTGGAATATTGAATCGTAGATATGAATATTGTTGTAAATACAAACGCGTCATGTCCATAGTTCCAGAGTGAAGGTACCCCTCGCCGTACTTCTCCGACGTCAGTGTCTGCAAGGATGAATGGTAGAAACTTGATAGGTTCTCTAACAACATGCTGTATGAAGACAGTGTTTACAGTCAAAACTGACCAAGCGGTCAACTGAGAACAGCGGTCTACTGCAGACAATGGTCAATCTGGATTTCCCCTCCCCCCCGACAAAAATCATTTTACAAAACAATTTTAAATAGGTTTCGCCCAGATTTCGACTTTTGATTGGCCATTTAAGATTAACTAACAACCTTAACAGGTTACGTAAATGTGTTGTCTTTACTTTTTAAATTTGTATTCGGAATTTTCAACACATTTGCCTAAGCTCTTTGCATTTGAGAGTTAGTTGATCTTACTGCTAACCCCGGAAACAACACTTGAGACTGACTCAAGATCGTTCGAAACTTGGCCAATCAAAAGTCGAAAACTGGCCGCAGTCAAACATTACATTTCGACCACAAATAAGCAAGGAAAACAATAAGGTGAAGAATCGTCCCGGACTTTATCTAACATTTATAATATGGCGTTGAATGCTTAAATTCCTAATGGATCCTGAAACTGGATATCACCACTTAATACACATACACTAAAATAATATACTGATATAGTGCAGTGGACATTTCAGTCAACAGAAATTATCATCAGGTTACCGAATGAAAACGTATGTACACAAAAAAGACACACTTCGAGTTTATGAACTAAATTGTTAACATTTCAAACAATATAAGTGTTCCTTTGGATATTTCGAGATACATTTGGGCCATGATGACAAGCTACAATGCCTCATATTTTAAACCTTTACTCGTGAGTAATTAATAAGTTACCATGGTCCGAAACAAGGGAATGCACTACATTGTCACAGAGGTAGGTACTTAAGTATTTACGTCTCAACTATATACAGTTTTTAAATAAATGAAAACCTGCAAACCAATATCATAGATATATTTTATGACGTCAATTTCAAGCAAACCTATAGACATACGTTTTATTATAAAACTGCAAATAACCAACGCAAATAACCAACGCTAAAAAGTCCTTAACATAAGCATAGTATAAAACAATCCGTGTTTCCATTGCTAAACATGTGTGGGATAATTGAGAATCTAAATAATGTTCACATTATTGTTTTTAATCAGCAACACAAACTCGTCTAGAATTTAGTAACAACGATAATACAAAACTCATCTCAAAATCAAAAAATAATAATATATGATCTTCAAAAATGAATGCAATCATTTTCATTTTTATGTAACACTGTGGCGACAACAACTCTGCGATGTAATTGATACTACATTCAGATGATAAAAGAAAGAAAGTATACCGGCTTAATGAATAAGTGCCCGTTGCGAAGGAACACGTTATTGGAGTCGCATGTATACACCTGGAACTCGCCGTTCTGGAAGGAAGCATTATTACGAGGTCCATAAACAATTTATAGACTTAAGTCTAAGAATAAACATAATTACTTAAATTGGCATATTCAAGAATTGCTTTATTTTGAGTCAAAGATCATTTTATATGTAGATTATTATTTTAAGGATATGATCACAAGTGGTAGCCTGTTCATATTCAAACTCTCGACGTATTTTTCTTTGTTCTTAGTCTATTCTTTACTGTCAGGTCTCAGAATAGGTCGCTGAATATGGGGCCCAGTGCATGCTAATGTAAACGATTGAATTCTTCCCATCCTCTTCAAAAGCTAGATGTTTCACATTTGTTTGACACATTTACACCGCGAATGTCTAAGAATACATACAAAAGATAATGTTCTTTATACCGGCTGGATATAAACCTTTGCATAGCATCTGGTCCGTTATGTCAATGGACCAATCGCCAAACAGTAAGACGCTCACCAAATGTACTAAACAAGAAAATGAAGGAAAAAACAAACACACACACACACGAACAAAGCTTTTGCGACCACCTGACATACCTTAAGTTACACATAACGAACTATTTTGAGTGGGTCGATATTGACAATTCCGTTTAATGTTTGACCATATGTATTTTACTGTTTACGATTAAAGAGAAGCACACATATATAGCGAGGCATGTATACAGAATCGTTAAATGTAATACTCCACGGGAATGGCTTGCAAGTTAAATAAATAACTGATAATGAAATGTGAGAGATTATATATACGGTTACTTCAGAATATTGAGTGGAGAAATAGACCCTATCACTCACATATCCTCCGTACATGGACAGCTCGTAGTCCCATAGGCCCCTGTTGAGGGTACTCCCGTCAAAGTCGTCACGCATCACTCGTTGTTCCGCCCGGCGTGACCGCCCGTTCGGAAACAGGATCATTGCCGGGGGAGCTTGTCACAGACAAAATTATTTTGGTAGCATATCCGGTCTTATTTATTTTACCATTTGTGAAAAATACTTCGGGCTAGTAGAAATTATTAAGTAGATGTATGTGAACGCTTGCCTTTTGAAATTTCACCGCTTTGCTACGATTGATTATCTTTCAGAGAAATTGACTAGGGAAGACTTTATTTCAACAAGATTCCATTCGATTTAATCAGTTTAAATTGTACTAAGATCTTAATTTTATTATTTCAATTGTATACACGAACCATATGTAGCTTTCAAGTTTAAACATCACTAATTGATAAATCAATACTACTGATGCTGTGTTTAAGGGTTGTTGCACCTACTAATAGTAGTAGTAGTAGTAGTAGTAGTAGTAGTAGTAGTAGTAGTAGTAGTAGTAGTAGTAGTAGTAGTAGAAGTAGTAGTAGTAGTAGTAGTAGTAGTAGTAGAAGTAGTAGTAGTAGTAGTAGTAGAAGTAGTAGTAGTAGAAGTAGTAGTAGTAGTAGTAGTAGTAGTAGTAGTAGTAGTAGTAGTAGTAGTAGTAGTAGTAGTAGTAGTAGTAGTAGTAGTAGTAGTAGTAGTAGTAGTAGTAGTAGTAGTTGTGTTGTTGTAGTAGTAATAGTAGTATTAGCAGCAGCAGCAACAACAACAGCAGCAGTAGTACGTGTAGTAGTAGTAATAGTAGTACTAATAGTAGTATGTGATGTTATATCAGAGCCTTGCCTTTAGGACGTTTTCATGGGCTGATTAATTTGAGCGACCCAGATAGTATTTGATTGGCTGACTAACTCGTGGCCACGAGTTAGCTAAGTCGGGATCTCCAGATCTCGAAATTCTCTCCTCTTTTGTGTAATGCACCCTTCCTTTATTTACTGCACCGCTCTTTTTTTGATTGCACTCCTCTTTTTTTTAGTTTTACACTTATCATTTTTCTATCTCGTGGCCATGACATAGCTAATTCGTGGCCACGAGTTACTAAGTCGTGGCCACGAGATAGAAAAAAGAGGAGTGCAATTTAAAAAAAGAGGAGTGAATGTCACCTCTATGCCACCGTATTTTTAATAAATAATTTGGAGTTTTATACAGTTATGATTAATACAAGTAAATGCTATGTGAAACGTAAATAAGAACAATGGCTTTGTTAATATTTTATTTACTTATACAACATGCACGTTCGCGACGAAACGGCTAAATTTCTTCTTATGTCAAAATATGATCGAAACAAAATCACCGACAACAGTTTTAAATCGAAAAATGTATTTAGTTTGCAAGCTTTAGTATAACTATTGATCTTAAACAAACAAACAAACAAAATTAATTGCATGTTGGAGAAATCGAGCTTTATGTTACCAAAATAAATCTTTCTCGATAAGACACATGCTTAACGAATAATAATTAAAATTTAATAACATTTGAAAAATAAAAATTTATCAATGCCACCGTTATATTATTTGTGTAATCAATAAGTCCATGGATTAAAGTGCAGCATTTCGGGAAATTTAATTAGCATAGTTTTAATGAATTTAACAATATTTGATGAATTAAGAACACATTACAACAAGAAACTAAAAGTCATCATTAAAATTCAGGGACATCTAAGACTACTAATTGAATTCAGACATTCGTACGAATCCGAAATAGCGTGTTCTCAATAATGTGTTCGTATAAAGTACGACAACCAAATGTTTTTATGTTGTTTTGTATTGTAATATCATAATTTTAGAAAAAAACACACTGTTATAACTCGTAAACACAATATTTTGGTAAGAATCGACCTCATAATCCGAATATACAGAACAGTTTTGGTCGCTTACATGATAGCAGGTGATTACACATCACAAAGGCGCAAAGCAATATAAAAACATATGTTGGTGCTAGGAATTAAATATCCTCGATAAACAATATATACATTTGGCGCAACACACCTTAAAATCCTAAGGTCGAACATTTCCATGTTGTCAGTGGGAAAACTATAACAATGATGCCCTCCAAAGAAAGCCAAGACATATGTAGCAGATAACTACCATACCACCAAGAGCGAAGACCTATGCCCATGTTTCCCAAACAATGCTTAGAGAATAAAGAATGTTATTCAAATGGAATATTCAAACAATTCTATAATGTTGTAGTAAAACTAAGCTTTAAGTGACTCTTTCAACATCAGTCTTCATGGATAACATTTTGCTAATAGCATAATCACCGGTGATAGCCTGCATATATTCTTAAGTTGTATGTATTTTTATTGGTTCTACCTCTATTATTTCTGTTAAAGTCTTAGAATCTATTTATGAATACGTGCCCTGGTTATACCTGTGTCCTGGGAGCCGTCGGCCACGACCATCTGTCCGTCTTTCTCCCCGACCAGGGTGTAGTGAACCTTGCCGCCCAGTCGACCTGCGTCAGGCTTGTTGTGGTAGAAATCACCGCCAGCTGCAGCAGAGAACAGTAAGATAGACTTGCGTTAATCTTTGTCTAAAATATTGTCGGCATGCGCATTGTTATGATAACTCTATATTAGCAAAAAATTGTTTTAAAAGTGCTTAATCAAAAGGGCACTCATTCTTTTAGTAAAACGTTCTAATTTCGTGCATATTTGTCACCATATGCTGTTTCACATTATTTCAATGGTTAACATCAATATATTCCAAACCACGATGACAATAATGTTGTTACGATTCAGTAATGGTACGAGAGAGCTCTTCTAATCGAGATTGCGATTTATTTCGAAGGTTACATTGCGCCTTTCGGAACACCGTAAACGTGTGACTTACGCGACTTGTGGAAGACGCCGGTGTGCTGTGCGCCTTCGATGGTATACAGAACCTGCTGCCATTCGATACCAGGGGAACCTGAAAATCGTTGCACAATATACGCCTTATGTTTGACATTAAAAACAAGATTAATTTGATTTTTACCGCAGCCAACGAAATGGTTCACAATGCTAAGATACATGTATACAACACGAAAAGTTCTGCACAAAATTACGTGAACGTCGGTTGTAAAATAATTATACGCTATCTTCCTAAACATTTTGTACACCCGATCTTCTGTAATAAATCATGTACGGTGAACTTTCAGCTGGGTAAGCATCAACATTACTATAACGAAACTGAACTGTTCATCACGAAATTTCATTCGAAGCAGAAAGACCCAGGATTTTATTAAAGTCCATATAAAAGTCTTATGTTTTTCGAAGTCTCTGGATACTGACAAAGTTTTTATTTTTGTATTAATTGGATTAATATACATGGAGAACTACAGTGTTTACCTTTGACGGCTAATTCGATTTCGCCCGACGGTAACTGGGATATTCTTGGCTCGGGGACATTGCCGGTGACGACGGCAACAAACAACACCGACAGGACGAGCAACATTTCGTCGCAGACACGGAAATGCCTTATCAATCCATGGACCGCAGTTTTAAACGCCCAAAGAAGGTCAAATCCGAGACACCTTGTTATCGCACACAAGAAGGCACATGCGACTCGTACTCGGCGATGCGTAGGTTGACACTATTTATGAAGCCTTTGTATCATAGTCATAGTGAGCAATTTAACTGTGTCAATCCGTCATTTAGGATCTTGACATGCATACATATTATACAAGAGGGCCATGATTGCCTTGTATCGCTCCACTGCTGAAAAAAAGGCTGAAACCAATATTCTCGACACGTGCAAATACTTAAATATAGGCCCTATATAGCACATGACCACTTTTTTGACCCCCTGGGCTGGGTCAAATTTAACCCCAGGGGCATAATTTGAGCAAACTTTGTAGAGGACTACTATATCTCACTACATACAAAATGTGGTAGCCCAAGGTCCTAGATTTAAGGACAAGAATATTTTTTAAGTTTTCACAAAATAAGCAAGATATAAGCGTATATAATGTTCAATTGTGTGACCCGCGGGTCAGGGTCAAATTTGACCCAAAGGGCATAATTTGAACAACCTTGTTAGAGGACTATAAGATGTTACTGCATACCAAATTTGGTAGCCATTGTCCGAATGGTTTTCGACAAGAAGGTTTTTAAAGATTTCACAAAATAGGCGCTTTATAAGCGTTTATTCAATTTTGTGACCCCCGGGCAGGGCCAAAGTTGACCCTTAGAGGCAGTATTTGAACAAATTTGGTAGAGGTTTATTAGATGCCACTACATACCAAATGTGGTAGCCCTAGGCCCAATGGTTATGGACAAGAAGTTTTTTAAGTTTTCACAAAATAGGCCCCATATAAGTGTATGTTCAGTTTTGTGACCCCCCCCCCCCGGGCAGGGTCAAATTTGAACTAAGGGGCATAATTTGAACAAACTGGTAGATAACTATTAGATGTCACTACATACCAAATTTGGTAGCCCTATGCCTTATGGTTAAGGACAAGAAGTTTTTTAAAGTTTTCACAAAATAGGCCTTATATAAGCATATGTTCAATAGTGTGACACCCCGGGGAAGGGTCAAATTTGACTCCAGGGATAAAATTTGAACAAATTTGGTAAAGAACTATTAGATGTCACTACATACCAAATTTGATAGCCCTAGGCCCAATGGTTATGGACGATAATTTTTTTTAAAGTTTTCACAAAATAGGCCTTATATAAGCATATGTTCAATTGTGTGACCTCCCGGGGCAGGGTCAAATTTGACTCCAGGGATCAAATTTGAACAAATTTGGTAGATGACTATTAGATGTCACTACATACGAAATTTGATAGCCCTAGGCCCAATGGTTATGGACGAGATTTTTTTTAAGTTCTCCCACAATAGGCCTTATATAAGCATATGTTCAATTTTGTGACCCTCGGGGCGGGGTCAAACTTGACTCCAGGGACATAATTGAACAAATTTGGTAGAGGACTATAAGATGTCACTACATACCAAATTTGGTAGCCCTAGGCCCAATGGTTATTGACAAGAAGATTTTTAAAGATTTCACAAAATAAGCCCTTTATAAGCATGTATTCCATTTTGTGACCCCGAGGCAGTTTCAAATTTGACCCCAGGGGCATAATTTGAACAAACTAAGAAGAGAACTATTACATGTCACTACATACCAAATTTGGTAGCCCTATGCCATACAGTTACAGACAAGTAGATTTTTAAAGTATTCACAAAATAGGCCTTATATAAGCATATGTTCAATTTTGTGACCCTCGGGGCAGGGTCAAACTTGACCCCAGGGGCATAATTTGAACAAACATGGTAGAGGACTATAAGATGTCACTACATTCTAAATTAGGTAGCCCTACGCCCAATGGATATGGACAAGCAGTTTTTTTAAGTTTACACAAAATACTTTTAGTAAGCACTTTATAAGCATTTTATCAATTTTGTGACCCCCGGGGCAGTTTCAAATTTTACCCCAGGGGCATAATTTGAACAAACTAAGAAGAGAACTATTACATGTCACTACATACCAAATTTGGTAGCCCTATGTCATACGGTTATGGACAAGTAGATTTTCACAAAAAAGACCTTATATAAGCATATGTTCAATTGTGTGACCCTCGGGGCAGGGTCAAACTGGACCCCAGGGGCATCATTTGAACAAACTTTGTAGAGGACTATATGATGCCACTACATACCAAATGTGGTAGCTCTAGGCCCAATGGTTATGGACGAAAAGATTTTGAAAGTTTTCACAAAATAGACCCCATATAAGCATATGTTCAATTTTGTGACCCCCGGGCCAGGGTTAAATTTGACCCCAGGGGCATAAATTGAACAAATTTGGTAGAGGACTATTATATGTCTCTACATACCAAATTTGATAGCCCTAGGCCCAATGGTTATGGACGATAAGATTTTGAAAGTTTTCACAAAATATGCCTTATATAAGCAAACTTTCAATTGTGTGACCCCGGGGCAGGGTCAAATTTGATCCCAGGGGCATAATTTGAACAAATTTTGAAAGAGATTCACCCCAGGAACATTCCTGAGAAAATTTTATCAGAATTGGACCAGTAGTTTGGGAGAAGAAGATGTTTAAAGGAGAAGTTAATGCACGCACGGACGGACGGACGCACGCACTCACGACGGACACAGGACCATGACTGGCCTTGGCCATTGGAGCTCAAAAACCGCCTTGTGCACGCATCAATAACGGTAAACACGCAGGTGATACGCGGAGAGACTTTATCGGTACAACGTAAACTCCAAACAGAATTGAGATGAATTTATTTAGAATGCATATTTAAAGCACAAAGCCTTTGAAACAATTAACATGTTTTATCCATTGGTCAAGTATATATCATAAGATACAAGAAGCATGTTTACATAGAGAATACTAGGTTAGCGTTGAATACAGAGAAGTTTATGTTGCGAGGCTTAGAACGCCGGAAGCGCGAGCCTTGGCGAGCGCTTTCGGTGTTCGAGCCGAGCAACATAAACTTCTCTGTATTCAACGCTAATCCTAGTATTCTATTTATCCCATTTGATTTTTTCAACGTGACATTTAACATAAATAGATCTAAAAACCTTAACAATAATTTTAATTCAGTCATAAAAGCGCTTAAAATCTAACAAATGTAACCATGCGTAGTGATATACATGTATTTGTTCTGGTACGCAAAATAGTCTTTAAAATATTCACACACAAACTGTAAAACAAGTAAAAATATCACCATATGCCTCGATTCAATTTTACGCAGTATGCGAATTTTAACACATTACGACCGCAAAAAGAAGATTTTACTTTACTATAATTCATTTTATTTTCGAAAGAAAATGATCAAAATCCAATATGGCGGCGATTGCTCCTGACAAAATGCTGTCGATGTCAGCATACATGTACACCATCGACGACCTAGTTCTGGCTACCATAACTTTAAATGTCGCTTTTTATGATTTTTGACTGGCGCTACTTTGTACAGGTCTGTCAATACTATATAAACTGTACGCTGAAGTTTCTTTAGCTATCGACGACCTTGACAATTTTGACGAGTAAACAGACAATTGCAGCGACTGACACTTTATTTGACAAAATATACAGGGCAATACGTTTTCCGACTTCGGACGACGAATTTAAGGACGCGCAGAACGTGTTTTTTATATAATGTTATGGGTATGCCGTGTGTGATCCGATGCATCCATGTAAAAATCATTTCCCCGAGAACAGGGAACGACAAAAGTACAAACAAAAATCAAAACACGTAAGAACTAGACTAGTATCTTACCTTTAATTATCCTTTGAAATCCATCTAATAATCCATTTTACTCAATAATTGACGATTTTACATCTAGGGTCTTTAATAATTATTTTAGCATAGTTAAATAAAGACCCTTATGCCATTCTATCACTTTAGTTCAAATGAGTTTATGAACTCAATATACTTTCTTCTTCGTCACACGCTACGTCATGTACTCTACATTACTGCTCTTCAAATGAACCGGAGCAGTTTCTCTAATAATAGCCGTTGGTAAACTCGGTTGCGTTTGCAGATTTCTGCATACAAACATAATTATGTTTAAACTTGCACAATGTTTTATTTATCTATGGTAAATGCCCTTATTGTACGAGAAAATAATTTAATATATAAATACACAAAGAATGGAAAACATTCCAGTACACAACAGATAAATGAGTAGAAAAAACCGTGTACAAAATGGGACGTTCCCAATTCCAGTGTGGTGCTATTTTTACCATCTTATACTTTACACAGCTCTATGCCTAACGTGAATTAAATAGGAAAGCAAACATAGCAGATTATTCATGAACTGTGCTATATGTGTATGGCTTGTTGTACATTCATAATTTTTAAGTTAAATGTCAAAAGTATATGCATTGGTTATAAGTTTTGTCGACTTTGTTTCTTATGAAAAATCATTCAGTGGTCAAGTATATATAAATAAAAAAATAACAAAACAAAAATCGTGTAATTTTATATTTTATTTCAACATTTCTTTTGGTGAATATGTCATATATATTTTTTTTCCTGCAAAATATGCACATTTTCTTCCAATGGGTGACCTTAAAATTCGATCAATGAACCAAACAATATCGACCTAATTTTAGCGCATATCACATGACGTCATTTAAAAAGTAGTCCGTGCACGCGACAGGTATATTCCACAGTGTTGAATACAAACAAGTATATTCCACAACGTGTTATACCGTCAATGTCGCGGTGAAAATGGGATAAAAATAGTTAAAGACTTGACATTTCTTTTGAATGAAGCCATTGACACCACTAGGAGTGAACTCTTCAATGTGTTAGCTTAAAACTATTACTTGTAGCTCGATTGCATCGAAAGCCTTGCTTATTCAAACGCTCTAAAGCCCGTTTCCTGGGCAGAACCAGTTCTTAAGTATCTTTGGGGCGATCTAAAGAGCGCTCTCACAATGAGGATCGAATACGTGACCTCGCAACGGCGATCTCTCTTCGATATACATACCATGAAATTAACCAAGATACTAGCGAAAAGGTTACCGAGGTACAAAGAATGAAACCAAATGTGTTACGATTTGCCTTGTCCTCACAATGTTCTGTCCTACAATCTGCCTCGTCCGTTATCAGCTCTTGTTCTTTAAATCGAATGAACAGTAGGTCAGATGAAATTTTGGCACAACTAGGGGATAACAGAAGTTCACTATCTAGATGATTTTCAACACAGGGCATGATCAACCAATCTGTAAACGTCTCAAACGCTTTTTGATTAAATTTTAATTTACGAATGCTGATGCTTTGAGTTTTGTAAAATGCATAATTGATCCACTCTAAAATACAATGTTATATCATGAATAAGCATACTTTAGAATAAGCATCAAATCGAATTTTAAACTAATTTTTAACTGAGTTAAATTGGGCCAACCGGCACGTCACTTTGTAGATGATTTTCAACAAAGGACATGATCGAACAATCTGTAAACATATAATAGCACAGCAATGTTTGTTTATCACATTTGAACAAATCTGTTGGTTTTTAATCGGATTTCCTTAAGAAAAGAATATTCATGCGCAAGGAAATCCATTATTTTTGCAAACTTCCATTTGCACGTGCATCACGAGGAAACCAAATGTCCAGAAGAGTAGGAGCTTCAAGGATTGGTGATTTAAACGCATCTTTGCAATGTAAACATTTACCTCTTTTGAATTTAAGAATAGTTCGAACTGTTTATCAACCTATTTGTGAGGCATTATATACCATACTGGTGCTTTGAGTTGTGTAAAATACAACTACTCCATTGTAAAACACTATGTTGCATGGTGAATAAACGCAAAGCATTGAATCCCATTTGGAACTACCGTAATAACTCTAAGTTTTAGGTCACCCCAAAATTTCCGACACCCAAAGTTGTAAGCCAAAATAATTATTTTTCGTGACTCTTAATTTTCGGACATACATACATTCAAAGAGTATACAAGACTGTGCATAATCCCTTTGATGACGTTTAAACGCAAGTGACGTGACCACTTACATATGCATACTTACCTGACTTAAAGACCAATATTAAAGTATCTATGTTGATTGAACCGATTGGGAAAATGCCCATGGTTTGGTCCGTTGAAACATTGAGACAACTCTTTATATTGCGAAATGACAACATGCTGGACTGTTCTTGCTCATGCGAGGGTTTCTAGTATTTTTATAAACAAACTATAAGATGAGGACGCAAATAATTTAACTTCAAATAATGTAACTTATTTAGGGCATTTTTCATGTTTAGTAGCAGTGACAGTGATGAAGTAGCAGTGACAGTAAGGAATTACTGGATAAATGGTATCAATGAATGCATTTACAATTGCTAAATTGGTTTTTAAGTTATTTAACATAAGCAATTACCTCAATTTTTACTTTCAGTTACCTAGATCCCACACACTAGATATGCAATCTCATATTAGGTTTGAATATGAGGTATTGATGTAAATTGATGTAAGTTGTAAAGCAATAGCTTGATATGCTATAGAGTTAGAGAGAGAAAATCTTTTATCTACATTTAGTAACTGATACCTTGACTCCATCTGAAATCTTAAATGATGTTATTAACTTATAATAGAACATATATATCATCTTAACGTGTAGTTGAATGGCAATATCTCAATTAATTCTAAAATTATTAGGTCGAATCCATTTTTGAAGATGCTGCGAAGCAGCTCGTCTAAGTTATCAAACCATGAAACAAGAAATATCTTTAAAAAAGATATACGGCGTTGATAGTTCAATGAATGAGATCATGGATAGCGAATGTCTTTTTCTGTGCATTTCTTAGCTGCATCACACGCAGTACGGGATGTTACGCGGAGTTTTCGCGGCTTATTTTACATTATTACATATTGCTGGTCATAAACCTATAGAAACAGAACAGAAAACCAAAAGAAGAATGGAAGTGAAATTAAAACATATGAGTCAACCGGCCACACGCGAAGTATCCGTATTTATAGGCGCGTTCTTCGAACAAACCTGTTTTAGTGGTTTGTCGAGCATTGCCATTTGATTCGATTATTAACAGTATCGAGAATCATCGCGCTCATCCTTAATACATTAGTCAATATGGTGGAAAAATTATTGTTAAATTAATAAAAAATAATATTTATCATTGTATGTTGATAACATATTAAGAATCTATTATTGACATACCATAATTATATTGCTGAACATATTTCTGGTCTAAAGAAAATTCCAGGTCACCTAGTTCACGGATAGAGTCTTTTATTATATAACGATTATTTTACTGGCCGCGAACTCCGGTGATGACCTGTATATAAACGCGATACCTCGCGGGTTGAAATGCAATCCATTAAAGTGAGGCCTCGCTTCCACTGCTCTTTATACTTTTACATGTTTACATGTTGACAGGAATGTGGAAGTAAGTACGTAAATAAGAACATAGCCTTTAAGTATAAACGCTTTTGGAGAACATAGCCTTTAAGTATAAACGCTTTTGCGCTGGTAATTCTATGAAAATAAAAGGTGCACGCACAAACTGTATTAATGTCGAGAATTGAGTGTAAAATTGTTCTATTTATTTAGCCTTTTCATTAGAGATAAAATTGTTTCATGCAGTAGAACAGTGTTACAAAGACGCGGATATGTTTCCAATGTTCTGGTGGTATACTCAAATTAGCCAATGGAATAAATGGAGTGTATTCACTCGTACCTAGCCGTGGGAAATTTTATTTGAATTTTATTGGACACTTACAAAGGTCAGGTAAGGTGAAAAGCTGGCTTAATACAGCTATGCCGAATAAAAGACCGAGAGAGTCCGATTGAGATTTTTCTAATCGGCATACCTTGCTGATTATCTTTGATAAAGGTATAGGAAGCTCAGCTATAAATAGGAAAGCCCTTCTGGGAAAAAGATTTAATAATAGTTTGAAAACGTTAATTTTAAATCAGTTATATTCAATCCATTATATGTTTATATATCAATGAAACAACTGTGCATGTTCTGTATTGTATTTGACATTTGTCGTGATTCAGTAAATACATTGCGAATTAAAACGTGTATAATTAACTTTCAACGCGATCATGAGTGTAAAGAAAACGAATTATTTCAAACCTGCCATTTGTAAACGTTGTAGCGACTATGGTATATAAACAGCCAAGGTGCCTGTACCACGTGACATTTTCGGCTATGTGTGGGACAATCGGATGTCAACAAACCATCGCTTCAGGTACGTTTTTGATAATTTCTTCATTAATTCAAAACCATTTTCAAAAAAAAACAAAGACGAGAGCCCAGTCATTGTCAAAATTCACAACTGTGTTAAGTTTGCGCAAAATTAATTAAGTATTTTTTCCAAAAAGTGCAACTGCGTGTTTGAAAACACACAAAGTGAAATGCTATGTGTGGTATATTTGTTATTCAATCAACAAAAACGTTCATTATAATATTGTTGAAGGTTTAAAAAATAGGGCGGACATTGTAATTCTTCATAGAGGAGCTACATATATTGTATGTTTGCGCATATACATCTGATTCGGAGTCTGTGTATAAAAATGCAATAATGCTATGTGTGGGACACATTTTTGAAATGCTATGTGTGGAATGCAAGAATTTTCCCGTCAGTTCTGCATTTAATCTGAACACAGTTTTGTAAGAATCTAAAACATATACTTCAGTCTGTACTGAAAATATATCAAATTAACCAAATGTTACATGATGGAATACTGAAGTAATTGTGTAATGTTTAAACAATTTATGTTTAATTTAACATAAATTTTAAATAAAATACACTGCGTAATTGTTATCCAACCAATGGTCTTTTTTAACAAACACGTTATTTTGAACTATAATATTTTCTTTTTGTGACTTCTTGTCTTTAAAAAAATATCATGATTGATATTTCTGCCTGATTATTAAATTATGTACTTTTTTATATATGAATGACAAAGAAAGTAAAAGCACTTGCTTTATAATGGGTTTTACTTCTGTTGTTTTTCAGACTTGACATGGATTAGTCGAAGGATTTGTTACGCTTTAAGGCGCGAAGCTGTGTTAGAATTAGATGAACACCATCAAACCACACGGAAGGTGTTATGCGGCAAGTTAATTATCAAAACCACAGTGACAGAGACGGACCCAGCACCATTCTGTGATGTTTACGGAAAGCTATTTCAACTGACTATGCAAACATACCATTTAATATGTATTTTGGCATAATCAAAACAAAGTGTATGTATTGATATTTGTGTATATTTATGTGTTTTGTATCTATGTTATTAATGAAATTGATTAGATGAAAATAAAATCTTAGTATATATGTTAATAAAACAATTGTTTCATAACAAATAACAATATAAATCCAATAATAATTGTTTGTGGTCTATTAAGTTCATTTAGTTTCCAATATCATCTCCATATGAATATCTTAAGTATATCAAAATAAACACTTCATTAATAATAACATTGCTTTATAACCAGCATGCACATGTTACAATAGAAATTAAAGCAACAAGTACATAAAGAAGTACATCAGTATTCGCAAAGTAACAAATCTGGCTATAAAAACATATAAATGATCAAATTAACACGTAACAAATGATCATCGCAAAAAAAGTCTTGGCTTTGGGGGTTTATTATACAAACAAACATATTTAATTGTATTAATACTTCATGAACTCAATTTCAAATGAAATCTGAATAACTGAAAATAGTGTAAGATGTTTAATGAAAATACTCATTCGACCCGGTCATGAAAGGGGCTGCAAGATCTTGTTACCACCGCACCACAATACATGTTGTTCAATTTGTTGAATTGTCAAATGTGTATTTAATGTTTACTTTGATTGTTTTCTTTCACTGCAATACTTGCACCATCTGTTAACAAAACAAACAGTCGTTTAAACTTTTGAACATTAACTGTATATGACAACTTTTCATTGATCAAGATATCAGTACGTCTCTTGAAGGTGCTTCCAAAAATACTTCAATCTCCCTGAAAAAGAACAAAATACACATGAAATAAACTGTAAAACTTAAAAAAAATAAATAATGGTCATGCGTAATATATAAGATAGCACAATAGGATTTAGATACGAATACATGATTTTACAGAAAAATACGTTATTGATCCTTTTGTCTATTTATTTAAATAATGCTGTATTATCTCTTTATGCTTATTTAATAACTCTTGTTACGGTCTAATATGTTAACACATTCCTGATAAAAAGCACACAACCATTAAGTTCAATAACACTTTTTGTTATTTTGTTACAATTATATTCACATGACACCTTGCACAAACAATCCTTACGATTTTGTGTATTGAACAAGTGCCTTAGTTGGAAGTAACAATTCACTGAAAATTTAACATTTTGTAACAATAAATTTTATAGAAACTCACAAGAAAAGGTTTGCCGCAACAGAAATATTTTCCATTCTGTGCGTGGGTGGCTTTGTGTTTTGAGATTCCCGACTGTGTTTTGACCTCTCTAGCACACTGTTCCCAAACAAATGGCATTCTACAAGTAAACAATATGAATATAAATTATCGACAATCATGATAATTTTGAGTAACATGAACGTCGTGATTATCATATTTTAAGCACGCAAAACAGTACCAACAATGTTTTATTTACCAACTTTTGTTATTTAGACAGACTTAAAATATTATTGATGATTAAGTCAATCTTTCGATTCTCGAGTTTAGTTTGTATACCACAAATAGCATTTCAAAAACGTGTCCCACACATAGCATGACTGCATTTTTAAGCACACACTCAAAATCAGAAGTGTTTGTGCAAAGATACAATGTATGTAGCTTCTCTATGAAGAATTACAATGCCCGCCCTATTTTTTAAACCTTCGACAATATTATAATGAACGTTTTTGTTGATTGAATAAAAAATATAACACACATAGCATTTCATATCGTGTCTTTTCAAACTCGCGGTTGCACTTTTTGGAAAAAATAATAGATTAATTTTGCGCAAACTTAACACAGTTGTGTATTTTGAAAATGACCGAGCTCTCGTCTTTGTTTTTTTGAAAATGGTTTGGAATTAATGAAGAAATTATCCAAATCGTTACCTGAAGCGATGGTTTGTTGACATCCGATTGTCCCACACATAGCCGAAAGTCACCTGGTACAGGCAGCCGTATGACATCTGTGAAACTCGCTCTTATGCGTGCTTTCTCATTTTTCATATTTAATAAACTTTTCAAACAGAAATTACAGAGCAACATCAGTGCACATACTGTTTGATAATTTATTCGTTTGTTGGATATTGTTTGCTGTTTTAAACACATATAAGGTCATATCGCGGAGATTTAGTTAACCTTACGATGTGTTCATGGGCGAACTCACGTATTCAAGTGCTCTTACGACTATGTGCTCATACCTACTTTCGGGAATCTTCATGAAATTATTGCCGTACTTAACGAACAAATATGCCTAAGCTTATTGAATTAGAGAAAGAAAAAAAATAATCAAAAGACAAAAATTATATGTTCATGCACATGGGCATGTGAAATCACGTCCGTACACATCATTAACTAAGGAAAGGAAACAACGAAATATAAAGTTTGGTATGATATACATGTGAAATTAAAGAGCATGGTGTAATTAAAGAGCATGTCAAGTTTTGAATTTATATGCTGAAACGTAATGTAATAACCCACAAACGTTTTACTGTAACAGAGCGTTTTTTTCAGATAAGTGGTACAGAAAATACACGTCGAATATCTTTTTAAAGATATTTCTTGTTATATTTGATCGAGAATGTAACCCGCCTCCCAGTTTCGCTGAATGAATCAAGTTCCCCACGGGTACTACTTCCCTGTACCCCCATTTTTTTGTCGAACCCTACATTTTTCGTACCCAATTTTTTTCATACCGAAATTTTTGGCTCGTAAACAAAATTTTTTCGTTCCCAATTGTTTTGTCCCACCCAAATTTTTTTCGTAACCAAATCTTTTTTCGTACCCATTTTTGGGGCATTATTTTTGTACCCAAAATTTTCGTACCCATTATTTTTCCTACCCAAAATTTTCGTACCCACATACATCTGGTGATGTAGATAAACTTAAATAGATGCTTTTATATCAATCCTCTTTAAAAGCATCGTCACACCAGTACTGTCAGTACTTTGATACTATTATGTAATAGTGACCTTAATCTCCTCTATGCCACACTTAGCCCTAGTGAGATCTAGATCTTATATATGTGTTTATTTGGTTTCATTTCCATTTGCTCAATTTGTTCTTCTTATTATTCCACAAAAGAATTGTTCAATATTTGATAACATGACCTTCACCCTTACCCTTGAACTCCAAATCAAATCTGTATGAAGTTAAAATAGCTCATTTGTTGTAAAGAAATAAAGTGAAATCTAATATGATCTTTTTGTTATCATTAACCTACCCATCGCATACCCAATGAATCAACATAAGAATTTGATGGAAATATTTAAGTTCCAGAAGCTGTAACCTGTGTGTATAGCTTACATGAAACATGTCTAAGCGTAAAAAGCTTTTATTTCAAACAAATATCAAACTAGAGTAACCAATTTAAGCCTATGAGGTCATTTTAATATTGTGAGAGCATGTTGTAAGTGCTGATGAAATCCCTTTAGCCATTCAAGAGAAACATCTTACTTAAAATCTGTAATATGCCTTATCTATACATGCACACTTCAAAGTATAAAAGGGTCCTTCATTTTGACAAACTTTAAACCAAAGTTACCAATCAATGATCTTGGTCTACAAGGTCATTTTAATATCAATAAGAAATGTTTCGAGTTTAAAGGATTTCAATACAGCCATTAATGAGAAATTTGTCCTGTCTATAAAGTTTTATGTATAGTTTTAAGTATAAAATGGACCCTAATTTTAACAAATTTTGACCTTCAGTAACCAAACTTAGCCTATGAATCCATTAAAATGTGCGAAATACATATTCAATGTTTAAATTAAATTCCTTAGGCAATTTTTAAAGGTAGACTATGTTATTAATATAAGGTAAACTATGTTTATTTGTATGTAAATGGTCAAAGGCGATTTGCAGATATTCAAATAAAAATAGGTAAAACTTGAATATTGTAATTTATATCACCTGAATGGTAAACTGCAATTAAATGTTTAAACCAGACACAATAAATATGCTACTGAGGTGATTGCTTAATAAGTCATCACTGTTTGTTATTGATTAATAGTATTATTTCATTGCTTGAATTTGCTAAAGGATGGAATAAATCAAAGAACAACACATTTGACTCCTAAATGTCTTAATGAAGTGCAAAATGCAAAATAAACACTAAAGCTTTCAAGCTAATAAACCTGCTTATTTACAGAAATGAGATAGAAAGTACCAAAAAAGTTGGCTAGTTTAAGGTTATAATTTATTGATCATTTTAAAAATAAGCACAACTAACACATCAATTCTGTACTACAAGTCTTTGCCAATCCTGTCTCCCAGCCATCTGTATTTGGACCACTGGTTATCACCTGATCTGTAGTACTCATCATGCTTGTGATAGTTCCAATAAACAGCTTCTCTCCACCTTCCTTTGCTGTACTCATCTCTGTAGAACCCTAAACCTGTCACCAACTGCATCTGCTTATGTCTGGGTTTGATTGAGCATTCAACGTACAGTCTGCCCTGTCTGCGTTCAAAATAACACCCAGCACAACGTAACTTCAGTTTGTCCCTAGGTTTGTAAGTTCGACACTGCTGTAAAAGAATCCCTTGAAGAGGAGTTAAAGATAGCCCTTGTGGTTGTAATAAAGAAATTTCTGTCACATCTTTCTGCTGCCGATGATTAGTTAGTAACAAAGATGATCTGACTGATGAAAGTACTGTGAGACTTTTCTTTAACTGACATTGTGGCCCTCTGGCCAGACTGGATATTACTGTCTTTAAGCCGGCTAGTAATGCCATAACCTGCAAAGATAAAGAGTTAATTCAAGAGAAAACATAAATATAATTAATGACAAATATAATTTTTCACACAAATCTTGTTTGCATATACTCCAGTCCAGTCAACTGTCAATAATAGTAAAATTTACAGAAAGGCAATAATTTCACAAAATGTGTTGCATGTACAACCAAGTCCAAATCAAACAAAAACATGAAGGTCTTTCAGATGTAAAACTGTAAGTGAACATAATGTATGCCAATTGAACATGGCGAATAAATTAGATTTTTTTAAGTTTGAAGTTTACAGCAGTAGGTGGGTATTTATTTTTATTCAATTTATTGCATAGTTAGCTGAACTTTAAAGCCGGACAAAGTATCCCAAATAGTCTGCATCATTAGAGTACATAGTAGCAATTGCATGTTAAAGTGAGTAAGAACAAAATATTCCCACAGGGCGATTAGCATTCTTTTACATAATACATCCTTGCACATTAAACTTTTTTATTGTATGATTTTTGCCCTAGTGAGACCAGTGTGAAAGGTTTACAGTCAACTCGTACCCAAGTCAACTCACACGGTAGTCAACTCGCACGTTTTTTGGTTAACTCGCACGGAAGTTAATTCGTACCTAAGTCAACTCGCACTGTAGTAAAAATATTGATGTATTAATGGGTTCTAAATGAGTAATTTATGCATAAAAACAAATGATTAATACTATCAGAGTTTAGTTAAAACTTTTTATTGAATTTTTTTTACAAAATAACAAAAAAAAAAATTCACAAAATATTGTTTATACCATGTAACGTTATCGGCACATTAAAACTGACATTTTAAGTACTTTTAAAAATATATTTTTTAACAATTAGTTTAATTTTTATTACATTATTAATATACATTATCAAAGCTTTATATATGCACACAAGTAGACATACATCTATATACTTTTATTGTAATATTTATTTCAATATATTTACACACAGTATCATAGCTTTACAATATGTACACAAGTAGACCTACATCTCCATACTTTTCTTTTAATATTTATTTCAATATTTACACACATTAACAAAGCTTTACAATATGTACACAATGAGACATACATCTATTTTTTTTTTTTAAATACTTTCACACATAATCAAAGATTTACAATATATACACAAGGCGACATACATCTATATAATTTTTTTTAAATATTTATTTCAATATTTTCACACATAATCAAAGATTTACAATATATACACAAGGAGACATACATCCATATACTTTTGTTTTAATATTTATTTCAAAATGTTCACATAATCAAAGATTTACAATATATACACAAGGAGAGATACATGTAAGTATTTTTATTTTATTTCAACATTTACAAGATATTTACATTGTAGTTCAATCAAGCAGTGCTTGTACTTTGTGCTCATCTGTTTCAGTAGTGCCGTTGCGGATACCTCGCCCCGCCTGTACAATGACCACAACCTGGCAATCTAGGTTTGCATGGTTTTCTGCTGCCGTCGCTGGTAGCGAGTCAGTTGGCTCCGTAACCAACTGTACGTTCCGAAGTGCAACGTTTGCCTCGTCAGAAAGAAGGCGGATGAGGAGGTACATGGGAGGGGCAATCCCCGCACTCCCATTGAGACGTCTGTGCTAACCTGAAGTTAAATTTGAAAGGAAATTAATGTTTCGTCATTACTTAGCATTACAAAATCATAATAAAATTAGTCGCAATAAAACACATGTTTAGATGGCAATAGCATCAGATTTTTTTTTACCTTCCACGTCGTTGTTGGTTCGAATGCTCATGGCGAACACCGACCAGCAGGACACAGGCCAAGTTGAAGGCACGAACCATGTTGAGCGTATGTAGCTCAAAAGTCAATCAAATCTGTGAGGCGCGATGTCGACCATGGACTCGAACATCTCAGGAATGTGTTCTGCCGGTAGGAACGGCAGACACAGTATTTTCCTTATGTATGCGTACGTTTCTCTTCTCGGAACCCGCCTGTGCTACATTCTGTGCAGACGTTGAAATCTGAAACGTATGAAGCGCACCATAGCAAGGTGTATGATAAGTACTAGTAAAAATAATAAAATATACCAAACTGTCCCGATACACTATGAATAGAAATTATGGAAAGTTGTACAATACCTGTTCATTAACAGGCGTGTCTTCTGTCTCCATGTCATCGAATGGCGGCAAAGTACTGTTTTTGTGTAATGCCTACAAAGACAAAACATTTTCCCCCATAACTGTTACGAACATTCAAACCATTGCAGGTTTTGCAACAATGTGCGTTATTAACAAATAGTTATACACCTATAACATAATCCAATCAAAATTACAATCTTGTGAAATATTTTATTATCTCAATTTAATAAGTTAATTAATCCTAATTAACAAAGATTTATTTAATTTCAATTAACGAAGTCTCAAATATTTATTGTATACTGTTAGAAACGCTTAATTTTATGTACGGAATTGTGCATCTTATTTTCGGGTAACAATATATCAAATTAATAGAAGTTTACGCACTTGCGCTAAGACCCGGTTTCTCAAAGCAAATACTCATTTTGTAAACACATTTTCCATTTGGAAGTTCAAATCATGCTTGTAATTTATGAAGTTGTAGAAATATTTAATACATGAACAAATAATAAATAGAAAATGGAATTAATAAACAAATAAATAATGCATGCACATATTTATTAATAACTATTAATTATTAAGACGTTAAACAAATAATGAAGATCCCGTTTCGTATGGAAAACTTATTGAGCACACAATTATAGGAAAAAAACGTATAACAATAATGTCAACGTGAGTACAAATACATATAGCTTAGCTTAGTATCATATAAACCGCGCATATATGATTATCATACCTACACGTATTTAAACATGGTTGTACGAAACAATGATTAATTTTACAATAATTCTCAATCATACAATTTTACAAGAATCAAATGTTTATTTATTTAATACTTTAATAAAATTTACCAACATTTTTAAAATGTGTACATGAGTTACGGTTCTACATTAATTAATTAAATATTAAATTGTATAGCATGAACAAATAAAAAATATTTATTTAAGTATTCCATACCCTATCAGTAATAGCCTTATCTACTTCTCGATAATCAGTACTCTCATCAGCTCTGAATGACTGACAGATTATCTGTTTATTGTAATTTTAGTGGTGAGAAATAGGGTATTGTTACTGATTAGGTGACAGCTGTTTTCAATATCTTTCATAGCTCATTAAACGTTAAAAATATAAGCTTATACAAAGTTTATAACAATTCAATAGAAATTAGAATACAAATAATTAAATACTTTCCACTATTATAAATCAACACGCGAACAATTAAACGTATTTGAATTAATAATTGCAAATTACATATATTCCGATATTGGTTAAAAATAATTGGATCGAGTGATAACAGTATCACAAAAACAAACATTCATCTACAATACAATACAAATAAACAACGTTTATTAAATAACTTCAAGCAAAGCTGGTATATTGTGATAACTACTTAACTTTATGACAAATCAGAAATAAGAAATACAACACACCACTACCACGATTTCGTTTATCTTCACATTAATTAGAAATCTAAAGAGGTCGTTATAATAACATAATACGCGAAAATGGAAAATGTAAGTTTTGCAATGGACACGCTATAGAAAATGAGTATCACTTTTCCACTTGTTTGAAATATTATAGTATACAAATGACATGAATGGTACTTACCGGTTTCGCATGTTCGGTGTTGCCATTTTTGGCAACTATCATATGAGTATCGCATTCAATTGCTTGCTGCCTTAGACCCACATTCCTTGAACACAATATACACGGATAATCCATCACACAAAAAACGCATGTATTCCGTAGCACATATATGTTGATAATGATAACCTATTCTTTAATTTAGTCGATTTATATACATAACTAAGAAAATTTGATCTATTATGAAATAACCGCATGCAACAAACATCACCTAATTTTCGTTTTAATATTCTTAAATTTAACACACACCTGATTATAAAAGTAAAACATTTATATTACAAGCTAAATTAACATTCTCCATTTTGTGACAAACATTAAAGTATCACTGATTAATTATCATACCAATTTAGTTTAATTGATTAATGCTTTGCCATTTTAATAATTGTTAGTTGTATATAAGACCTTTCACACCTATTACAAACATTCATATAACCCGTGAAAAACACTGACCACAAGTGTAAAAGAGCCATTAAATGTGACAACCGTATATTCAGATTATTGAAAAAGGACATAATTATTATTATTTTTACTTATAAACTTCTTATAAACTACTGATCATATTACATCATTCATCTATTTCTGTATATTTTTTCGAGGCGTGCGAGTTGACTTTGAAAAGTGCGAGTTGACCAGAAATGCCGTGCGAGTTGACCAAAAAACGTGCGAGTTGACTACCGTGCGAGTTGACTTAGGTACGAGTTGACCGGCACCCGTGTTAAAACTGTTGAAAAATTGTCGTCGCGAAAACATATCACAAACCAAATTGTTTGCAAATCATCATTATGAATACATTTTAACGCATTTTGAACTGCATTTTAAATTAAAAAAACACATGTTTTGAAGCACACAAAAAGCCCATTTCATTACGATACATAAGATAACAAAACAAATGTATTACTCGATAGAGGTTATTTTGATTTTATCGGGGTGCTACAGGCGTTTGATGACTTGGCTACACACAACTATACATGTACACAAGAACAACTGCATCTCAGACAGAAGAGCTTGTCAGTCAACTTACATTTTATTCATCGATCTTTGTCTCAGGTAAAGTGGTTTTGTCCACATATTTGTGTTAAAAACACATTCATATTGAAATATGCATTGTATCATCAAAACAAAATGTATAAAAATTATTTGAAGATACAACAATTAAGCGCATAACTAAACGTTTCTGTTTACATAATAGAGGGTATGATACAGTATCACTGCCAGGTACTGTGTGGTATTTGAATTATCTTATATTATGATATATAAATAATTGTTTATCAAACTTCATTTGAATACGTAAGAAAAATGCACATGTTTAAATTAAACATACACATCTGAATTAAAGGGAGATATATATATATCCTGCTGTATCATCCATGCAGTGACCTAATTCCGGTTACATAAGATTACAAATATCACAAAAATAAGATCAGGATATTTATTATAATTATTTGTTATTACATTATGGGAAGAATATTATCTACTGGAAACTATCCATAATAGTCTAATATGAAATCAGATGCACATACACATACGCACATGATGAATCTTGTCCCAGCAAAACAGGTTGGGCTGATAGTGAATAGTAAGATTTTTTTGCTGTAGGCAATACATGTATTACAAAAATATCAGTACATTCAAAAATTTATCATTTATTAGACTAGTGGCAACCATGCCTGGGACTGTTAGAAGAGCGACATTTGCACTGAGCTGATTCTGGTTCCCGGAGGCGCAGTTCGGCTGTGCCCCGGGCGTGAGACGGACCCGAGTCGGCTTCTCTGGAGGATCCACACCAAACCCAACATACAGGAACATGTCAGTTGTATAAAAAGAGAACATTCTTCTTCCCATTAGGTGCATGGCTCCTCTAGAGATTTGGACGCTTTTTGACTATACAAGGAGTCCTGGGTAGAACCACTACTTGGTCTCTTAGGGGGGATCTAAAGAAAACTCTTTCTGTGGGATTGAATCTGAGACCTCAGAATCCCTAAGCAGCTTAAGATGCATAAAATGGACATTTTAGAACATTGTAAATGGTCAGTTTTACTGATTCCTCGCATTTCCATTTTTTACATTCTTTTAAATTTACCAAAACGTGAAAAGGTCCATTTAATATAAACATATATTCAAAACATCACATGCTATTTTTAGCTCACCTGAGCACAACATGCTCATGGTGAGCTTTTGTGATTGCCTTTTGTCTGTCGTCTGTCGTGCGTTGTCCGTTGTGCGACGTCAACAATTGCCTTGTTCATTCTCTAGAGGCCACATTTATTGTCCAAT
This sequence comes from Dreissena polymorpha, assembly GCF_020536995.1. NCBI lineage: Eukaryota > Metazoa > Mollusca > Bivalvia > Myida > Dreissenidae > Dreissena > Dreissena polymorpha. The sequence goes on from NC_068363.1 coordinate 99,219,359, forward strand.
CTTCATGAAATTTGGTCAGAAGATTGGTTTCTGAAATCTGGGATGAGTTCGAAAATGGTTACGTTTGCTTGAAAAACATGGCTGCCAAGGGGCGGGGAATTTTTCCTGATATGGCTATATATGGCTATAGTAAAATCTTGTTAACACTCTAGAGGCCACATTTATTTTCCGATCTTCATGAAACATGCTCAGAAGATTTGTCCCACTGATATCTTTGATGAGTTCAAAAATGGTAACCTTTGCTTGAAAAACATGGCTGCCAAGGGGCGGGGCATTTTTCCTTATATGGCTATAGTAGAATCTTGTTAACATTCTAGAGGTCACATTTTTTGTCCAATCTTAATGAAACTTGGTCAGAAGATTCATCCCAATAATATCTTGGACGAGTTCGAAAATGATGCTGTTTCGTTGAAAATCATATCCGCCAGGGGGCGGGGCATTTTTCTTTATATGGCTATAGTAAAACCTTGTTAACACTCTAGAGGCCACATTTATTGTCCAATCTTCATGAAATTTGGTCAGAAGAACTGCTTTATGATATCTTGGATGAGTTCTAAAATGGTTACGTTTGCTTGAATAACATGGTCGCCAAGGGGCGGGGCATTTTTCCTTATATGGTTATATAAGGCTATAGTAAAATCCTGTTAACACTCTAGAGGCCACATTTATAGTCCGATCTTCATGAAACTCGGTCAGAAGATTCATCCCAATAATATCTTGGACGAGTTCAAAAATGATGCCGCTTGGTTGAAAAACATGGCCACCAAAGGGGCGGGGCATTTTTCCTAATATGGCTATAGTAAAACCTTGTTAACACTCTAGAGGTCACATTTATTTTCCGATCATCATGAAACTTGGTCAGAAGATTTGTCCCAATGATTTGTTGGATGAGTTCGAAAATAATTATGTTTGCTTCAAAAAAAGGGCTTTCAAGGGGCGGGGCATTTTTCCTTATATGACTATGGTAAAATCTTGTCAACACTCTAGAGGTCACATTTACTGTCCAACTTCATGAAACTTGGTCAGAAGATTCATCCCGATAATATCTTGGATGAGTTCAAAAATGATGCCGGTTGGTTGAAAAACATGGCTGCCAGGGTGCGGGTCATTTTTCCTAATATGGCTATAGTAAAACCTTGTTAACACTCTAGAGGCCACATTTATTTACCGATCTTCGTGAAACTTGGTCAGAAGATTTGTCCCAATAATATCTTGTTATCTCAGGTGAGCGACTTTGGACCTTTCAGGCCCTCTTGTCTTTTTTTCATGACAATTGTATACAATACTTTTATTTACAGTGGTGACCATACAGAGACAGTAGATATCGAGTTTGATCCTCACAAAACCTCCTACGAAACTTTGCTGAACTGTTTCTGGAAGTGGCACAACCCAACCTCACACCATGGCCGCCAGTACATGTCAGCAATCTTCTACCATGATGAGGAGCAGCGCAATCTTGCAGAGAAGACACGCGATGCGCAGCAGCAACACCTGGTGCGCCCAATTGTGACTACTATTGCCAGGGCAACACCATTTTACGAGGCGGAAAAGTGAGTGATCTTTGTACTGTATCATCTTGAGCTGAATATTAGAAGTTTTATTTTGGTCAAAAGTTCTATTTTTCTATTCCAAGAAAGAAAGAAGGCGGTTAGGGTAAATTGGATTAACCATGGACAGACTGACTTTCTGTCTGTTTTACACATTTAAAAATACAATATTCACACTTATGCAATATTTCATATGATATGACGTTTTGCCAGTGTATTTTGTTTTATTCTATGGTAATAATTACTCAATTTGTATTAATTTTAAACTAAAAGTTTCTGTCAAAGGTTTATTACAACTTGCTTCATATTTGTCATAGTAGTTCTACAGTATGGGGCTTTGGAAATATATGCATTTGCATCACTTCTTCCATAAGCTCTAGTCAACACCATTTAACAGTTTAATCTTTGAATAGACATCAATGTCTACCGGTACATTCTTTCCTGTTGTCTCTTCAGCTACCATCAGAAGTATATTTTGCGTCAACATCCAACGATACTGGACAAACTGGGGCTAAGTGACAGCGAACTCGTCCAGTCATCTGTGGCATGTCGGCTCAATGGCTATCTGGAAGGGTTCGGTTGCTTGGATGACTTCAACAAGGTTTGTGCACAAAGACAATAGTATATCATGCATACTGGTTATCAATTATAGCTCAATTATGCTTGATGTGGCTCACATCGTATTAGTTTATTTGCCAATAAATAATGACATGATTTTATATACATGTGTCCAGTTCAAAGGCGATACTTAGTTAAGTTTATCAGTCATGTGACAATTCCAATTAGTAAACCTAATCACATTTTTGTTGGGTAAACTGTTAAAAATAAGTTATACATGATATTACTCAGATGGTAATTTTGTTATTAAAATTATTTCCTGATGAACAGTAAGCAAAAAGATTGATGGAAAATAGACTCATAACACCTGTTGTACCTACTTTACTTTTTTCAGTTAAAAATACACACTTGATTTACAGAACAATTGTTTTTCTTCAGGAACAAGAAACCTTTGGTTTACCAGAGGCTTCACTTTCCTACATCAGGAAACAGATAGAGAAGAAGCAGCCTCATTAAACCCTTCATATCATAGTTTACGATAGTGTTTACCTTTTTTGATATGTTCAATAACAGTTTTTTATATTCTTATCTTCAAATTGTTAAAGATAACATTTTAAGCATTTTTACTTGATACGTTTAACTTGGCTGAGCAATTATACATTACTTTGTCAAAATGCTAGTATTTACATATAAAATTGAAATTCCAACAAGTGTAAGATCCTATATACAGGGGTGTGATTTAGGTGAAGTCCGAGGGGAGGAAAATAATAGGAGTCGTGTTCTGAGAAAACTGGGCATAATGCATGTGCGTAAAGTGTCGTCCTAGATTTGCCTGTGCAGTCCGCACATGCTAAATACGGATGAAACTTTCCGCTTTTATGGTATTTTTCGTTTAAAGAAAGTCTCTTCTACACAATAATCCAGTAAAGGCGGAAAGCGTCATCCCTGATTAGCCTGTGCAGACTGCACAGGCTAATCTGGGACGACACTTTACGCACATGCATTATGTCCAGTTTTCTCAGATCACAACTAATATAATTGATGAATTCTCTGGCATGCTACTGCATACTACATGTACACTACTACCATTGTTTGTTTCCTAAGTAACTCTAACCATTGAACAATTTGTTTAGTACTGAAAAATAGTAAACACAAAAGCACTCTCGTGTGTTCAAGGTCCATGATTAGACCTGCTGACCTTGTTTTTTTCAACTGAATGTGACCCATTTAGCCTAGACATGGTAGAGATAAACATTCAGAGGAAGTTTCATCATAGTTAGGTCACAAATTGGGGCATTGAGTTTTAGCTTTTATAACCATTTGACTTAAAAAATTTACCTCACTTAGCATTGGCCAAGACAAAGATTCTGATATTCTAAAGATAAACATTCTTACAAAGTTTCAAGACTAAAATATTTGTGTGGGTTTTAGAGTGGTAACAATAGTTTTTAGGTTATTACCTTATTTTGACCCCATTTAGTACTTTGGTCTAGACACTCTAAAGATAAACATTCTGATAAAGATTCAGAACAACACAATAACTCACCTTGAGCACTTTGAGCCTAGATAAGCCAAAAATCATTAATAATAATTGGCATTTTTCAGTGTAATATCATCCCCAATTACATGCAGACTATATCAACTTTGAGCCCTTGATTGTGGTAAGGCAAAGGCCGATGGGCATTATCCTTTATCACATGATATACATCAGTTTGGTATGGTGTGCATGTGTTACAGTCATATCACTGTTTCATCCTTATTGTCTATACTACTGTGGTTACATAAGTACTGTTATTTTGTTATTTATGGGTTGTTGTTGTTGATAAATAAAATAATGAAGATTTCAACTAGTCTCTGCTTCTGCCTTGGTAGTAATTTAGAGTACTGTAGCATGTTTAACTTTAAGAAGTATTTTTATTATGCCCACAAATCAAATGATCGGGGGAATATTGTTGTTGGCTTATCTGTCTGTAATTGTATGTGTCTGTCTGTCATTGTATGTGTCTGTCTGTCATTGTATGTGTCTGTCACAAACTTTAGCCTTGGTTAAACTTTTGCAATATTGAAGATAGCAACTCGATATTTGGCATGCATGTGTATCTCATGGAGCTGCACATTTTGAGTGGTGAAAGGTCAAGGTCGTTCTTCAAAGTCAAATATATGGCTTCAAAGCTGGGAAGAAGAGGGTATTGTGTTTCTGACAAACACATCTTTTGTTGGTGAACAGATTCATAACTAGAGCTATAACTTTAACCCAAATGTTACTTAGATCTCTGACCTGCTTTGTCAGTGAAACCCAAGGGCAAATAACTTGGGGAATGTGTGGATTGATGGCGTTGAAAGTGGTTTGCACATCTTCACTTTATTGTAAAACTACTCAACTGCATTCTCAGACTAGACTTTTGCTTTCAAAGTTTCCACACTCTTGCAATTATTTTGTGCTGTAAGGAATTTTGTTTCAAGCATTTCAAAGACTTTCCATTACGCACTTTTTTGAATATGGGTCTTATACTCATATATGATGATGTTCGCTATTTTGCTGAAAGATGGCGTTTTATACTCCTTAAAAAGACCTACAAACAAAAGGTTATCATTAGAAATGACCGCTTAATCTCTACCAGGAAGTATAAAGAAAATCAACAAAACAAATTTACTACAATGTATTTCATACAAGGAATTACAATATATTGATCATAGTGAAAAGCGATTTTGCGGGAATATTGACCATGTAAATAGTATTTTAGACATCGATTCTTATAAGAAAATTTGAGATTGATGGTAGCACAATACAAGTAGTAACAAACACATAACACAGAGCATATAAGGCATTTAGGCTACAATTCCGTGAACAACAATCACGTGTGGTGATTTCATACTTGTGAACCAGTGCTACCAAACTGTACGTACGCAATTTATTGTTGTGAAAACAGCACGTGAAAAAAGTTGTTTCTATGTTAAGATGAGTATTTTCATCTTCAGTTGGGTAAGTGTAAAATAACTTCACATACCTGTATCATGTAACCATGTGTTATCATTATAAAGAGAGGAAGGTTAAAATATACTACCCTGTTAAAATGCTCTATAACGAATCCTTCTTTTATCATTATGGGTATTTAAAAAAGCATTCCATTCATTTGTGACATGTCAACTGTAGCAAAATCATGTACTAATTTGTAGGCACCCGTTGGTGACCTATGAAAGATTACATTCATTTGAATATTGGTGTAATGTTATATTTATATTTTCTGAATTTCAAGTACAAAAATAATACTGTTATATTATCAGACAAATTAACAACATTCACTTCATGAAAGCTTTCAATTAAACATGTTAATATATTTTTTATCAAGTCAAAAACCCTAGTACTGTGTATATAAAATCACACAAATACAGAATATTAATTTAACATATTGTGGGTAATGAACATTCATAAGTACCGGTACAACCATTCTAAAAATATTAGCAAATGAGGTAAATAGAGTAAGATATTCTGTCACTCTGCATGATGACCCAGTTTCAAGCCATCATCATGTACTCGTATCAATATCAATTTCTTGTACAAACTAAAACACACTCATTATTTGTCTGAACAAATTTTTAACTGAATAATATTTTCATGTACCAATTTGGTATGGCTAAGATGTATAAGCATACAACAATGTAGGAAAAAGATGTTTAGCTATGCAAGTGTTGCCTATAAGGAATAAATATTTACAAGTCAGTATTAGTCCCAATATATTGAAATTCATAATAAGAATAACAATTTGATCACCATGCTCTTGATAACAAGCAACCACTTAAGCATGACAATAAGAAGACAACACAACTATAGTCATAATCTAAGTAGAACACTTCCAATCCAATGTCTTACCTGACAGGACAACATTTTTTAGTTTGATTGTATTCATCTTAATCCTTGATATTGAATCAAACCTTATTTTTTGCTTACTAATATGTTTTTCCAGATGTCAAAAACTTACAAAGTTACAGTCCATACAATCTTAAGTGCGTGGCATCACAGAAGAATCACATATACTTTGCCCTTTCAAGAGATATTAAAAATAAGTGTGTTTTATGTTTGCAAGGACGTAGAATGTTGGCATTCAACCAACTGCAAGACATGCAGGGTAAATAATAATTAAAATCATGTAAAGCAGAAAAAATGTAAGAAAATAAGGCTCTTATAAAAATACATCAATTAATACTTTACATTGTATACAAAACTAACAAGTACATGTAGCATGCATAAACTTATAAGCTCATTTCGTAAATAAGCATCAGGCTATGGTGACATTTTATGTATCTTAACAAGTGAAGAAGTCTTTAACAAATCACACTTTGATAGCACGATGGAAACAAACTCACAAAAACATGGCTTAAATTTTTCTTTTCAATAACATGAAAAAGGTAATAACACCTTAAAAAAAAATACACCGCAGAATTCTGGTTCAAAACAAATATCTCTATTGGAGTCTAAGTCGACTCTAATTCATCCTAAAATGAGAACAATTACTAAATTAAATTATAATTATACAAAGTTTTAATAAAACTGTTTTGACAATATCATCTTAGACAAATGATGCAATGCATGTGTTGTTAATACAAAATTCACATTTCAAAGACTTTTTCCTTTTATATAGCAAGTGTGTATGTACATGTAGAACTAAACTTTTAATTTTCGAAACACCCAATTTACTACCATTTTGTTTTTTATCACTATTTCTTCAAATACACCTAAATGGCCACACTTTTTACTTCATTTGCCTCTTTCTTACCTATGGATAAGCTCAACACATTGCAAAATATGCAGCAAAAAATGCAAAAGAGCATTTACAATTAATGTATGAAACAACATCAAAATCACATAAAATAATGAACAAACAAAATACATGGATAGATAGTGTGTCATTTGAAGCAAATACATGCTGCGAAATATCCATTATTTCCAGAGATAAGACATACATTCAAACACAAATATCTTATGTTGTTGCTGAGACAAATCATGTCCAACAAATTAACAGCATTTTCAGACAAAAGCTACTAAACATACATTAGTCTAGTAATTTTTAGAATTAATGGTTTCAACCGTTTAGAGCTGAGTGTAGACAGCAAACATTTTGTTTGATATTATTTCCAATTAAAAGAAGCATGATGAAAAGGTATGTAAACATGTGTTCTGTATAAAGATACTAGCTTTAAACAGCAGATGCCCTTAACATAACAAAGCTGATTAATAATGTATCAATTTTTTTTTTATTAACAATCTAATCAGTTGGACACTCTTTCTTGTTTGTACATTAATTAGGTACACGGATTTGAAACTTACTGGGAACAGTACATAAGGCAAAGTTTACAATATTGAACACCAATTTGGGGATTCTTGGTAACAACTAAGATCAACCAGTAATAAAAACATACAAACCAAGCTTTTAAAATATCAACATAGAAAAATAATAAAAAACAGAAATGACACCCACTTACATGCATTAAAAATTTTATTAAGTATCTAGACATGTATCACTAAGATCATTGCTTCTTTGCCCACTTCAAGTCATCCTCACGTGGCTTGTGACCAGAAACGCATTCAATCAAAGCCTCCAGATGCGTCCAGAAGCCGATCTTTTCCATTGGATAGTTAAGCCAGCCCGTTGTTATGCAGAAGTATGTGTCATGAGGGGCAACATGGTGAATCCTGTGGTGTTTCCGTGGCAATATTATGTGGAAATCTTGAAGCAAAGTTATCCATTTTGGAAGTCCAAAATAGGTGTGAGACCATTTGTGACACTGAAAGAAGCATAGATCATATTTATGTTGAAAAAGATTATTAATAAATGGATGATCCCTATTAAATTTAAATTTTCAGTCTGCCCAGTGTCATATGTATTCACACTTTCCAAATGTATATAAACATAAGGTTTCATACTGCAATTTCCAGGTAATGCCAAATAAAAATCCTGTATGCATATTTAAAGCACACCTAGCATGTGGGCAATGTGGCACCTCAGAAAGCCTTCTGATCACATTGACAATTACTAATCTTATTATAAATGAGTCTTGCTGTGTGAAAAGGGGGTTTAATGCATGTCCACTTTTTCCGCTTTTATTAAAAAATTTGTTTAAAGGAAGACCATTCTTAACAAAAATCCAGTTTATGCCAAAAGTGTCGTCCTTGATTATCTAGGACGACACTTCATGCACATGCATTAACCCTTTCAGCGCTGGAACCGGATTTTGAAACCCTTTGCAAACAGCTTGGATCCAGATGAGACGCCACAAAACGTGGCGTCTCATCAGGATCCAAACTGTTTGCTATTCTGATGCTTTGAAAAAAATCGAAGAAAATGCTAATTTAAGAAAATCAGCAGACAACATTTTAGCAGACAACAAATTTCCCAGCATGCAAAGGGTTAAACCCCCTTTTTACAGAGCGAGGCTCAAATATATGTAAAAACAATAGTTATTCAAGAATCTTAGGTCCAAACATAAAACTATGTAACACATATACTTAATACTATAAGTGTATTGATGATACTATTTGTTACAGCCAATGTGTGCGCTCATAGGGGTACTAGTATCATGGACAGTGTGAATGTGCCCACAAAACATCTCAAAAGCTTGATATTCACACTTTAGTCTATTCATGTAAAGTAGGGGTTTACTGTGACAAACTATCAAGTTACCTTAAGGGCAAATGATTTGTGTTTTTTCAGAGACTTTTAAGTATGGCTTTTAACAGATTTTTACTTTAAAGATACGTCTTTTGACACATTTGTAGTCCCATGGAAAGTAACATTAAATTAAACACCTTTCTTACTAGATTCAAGTGTTAAAGTCTTAATTTCCAACCCTTAGTTACTGATGAGCAACAAACAGCATAAAACCTGAACAGACTCACCGCGAATTACTCGCACACTGTTCTGGTTTTATGCTGGTTGCATAAGCCATTTTAAGTTCGCTACTTATGAAGAAAAGGTTAACAGATTTTGACACCCCTGAATCAGCTTTTTGTGAATTGATCTTGTCCAGATAATACAGCGTTGTTGTTGAATAATTAATATAAGATAACAGGTATTAATTAACTAGTGGAAGTCTTAAAGGTATTTGTACCAAATTTATAAGTTTTTACCATGTTTTTACCCTCACAGTTAACTTGGCAAGTATGGATTAAATGGGTATTTATTAAGGTTTTTTGTAGAACTATTCATATCCAGTGTTCGAAACTAACTATTCTGAGTAAGGAATGATTTGGACTCACTCTTTCTGAAATTTTGGAGTCATACTTTATGTAGTCCAAAAATTATGACACTTGTTTTATACCATATTTTTCGGCTTATGACACATCTTTATCATAAATTGATTGGGGCCCTTTGCATTCCTAGTCGTTTCACTAAAAATGGTAAACCGAATTTCTTTGTTTTGCATACATACACTAAAAAATTTACAAAAAAAGTATTTTCATTATTGTAATACAATAATATGTATACACAATGCATCTTCTGAAAACAAACTTGTAGACCAGACATGGGTTTTCATGGGATGAAAGAAAAATACTTAATATTCGATCGCATAGTCCAAATGATGGCATTGTTCTGGTTTAGTATATGCTTCCGATATTACTTAGTTTTGATTGAACCCTTCTCACTATCAATAGAGCAACTGCTGTCTATAATCTTCCTTATCTTCCTTATTAAAAAAAACTCTTACAGTTCTCAAACACTGGTTGAAGTGTGCGGTAATGACTTGGTATTAAAAACTTCCTTCTACAGTATGTAGAGGGTGAATAATAAATTATTACAATTTTAATATAACAATAAACAATTGCATTTAAGAGTTTTTTATAGACAGTGTTCGAATGAATATTCTGAGAAAGATGTTTTTGGTACAGACATTCTGAATTTGCGAAACGAAGGGATTTTTTTATAATTGAAAAGATGATTTTGAAGGAGTCCGACAAACTTCCTTGACACAAAAACATGGAGTCCAAGTCTCATTTCCAGGAGTCTCGGACCACCGGACTCCCGTAAGAATCGAACACTGCATATCTAATAACATAACATTGTTATATTTAAAACTTCAATGCAGACATCAAAGCATACTATTAAGAATTAGAGTGTGAGCATACAAACTTAAATTTTTGCATAATTGAACATTCTAGTACGTTTATTACATCTTGTAAATTCTATTATTAAAATGCAATTTTACACCTTATCACCATGCAATTTTACACCTTATCATCATGCACTCTGCTATAATTCTGTTCTGCATGCATGACTACTTCATGACAAAAAATTTACATGGGGTTTATTATTTTATTTGTGTGTCTCTAAATTTTGCTTCATCTTGTTTAAGGGAACTTTGGAAAAGTAATGGTTATCGATTAAAAAGTATGAATAGATTATGGTTAAACAAGCAAAATAAAACCATGATTTAGAAAAATGTTAAAAATGTTTGTTGATAATTTTATAGTTATCATTCGAAATCACAAAAATAACTAGAGCTTTGTCACAGACGTGACGTATACCCCAACATGACACATTGACACATAATATTTTGCATGTCGTCTTCACAAAAAACAGCGGACACCATGATCAATTTTTTAAAACGCACTTAGTGACCCCTTGACCTAGTTTTTGACCCAGAAAGGCCCATGTTCTAACTTGGCCTTAAGATCATCTCCATAAAACTTCTGACCAAGTTTGGTGAAGATTGGATGTAATCTACTTGGTTTAGAGAGCGGACACCATGCTGAATGTAAAAAACGCACTAAGTAACCACATGACCTAGTTTTAGGCCCGGAATGGCCCATGATCAACCTTGTCCTAGAGATCATTTAGATAAAACTTGTGACCAAGTTTGGTGAGGATTGGATGAAAACTACTTGAATTAGACAGCGGACAACATGGTGAGGTTTAAAACGCACTAAGATACCCTGTGACCTAGTTTTTGACCCGGCATGACCTATATTCAAACTTGACCTAGACATCATCTAGATACAACTTCTGACCAAGTTTGGTGAAGATTGGATGAAAACTACTTGAATTAGAGAGCGGACAACATTGGGATGTTTAAAACGCACTAAGTGACCCCGTGACCTTATTTTTGACCCGGCATGACCCATATTCAAACTTGCCCTAGACATTATCAAGATACAACTTGTGACCAATTTTGGTGAAGATTGGATAAAAACTACTTGAATTAGAGAGCAGACAACATGGTGAGGTTTAAAACACACTAAGTGACCCCGTGACCTAGTTTTTGACCCGGCATGGCCCATGTTCGAACTTGGCCTAGACATCATGTACTGTACAACTTCTGACCAAGTTTGGTGAAGTCGGATGAAAACTTCTTGAATTAGAGACCGGATACTTAATACGGACCGACCGACAGACCGAATGACCGACAGACAGACAAGTTCACTCCTATATACCCCCCTAAACTTCGTTTGTGGGGGTATAATGAAGCATTTGTACGGCTTTTCTGAAATAATGTTGAAAATTTATGAAGTACTAACATATTATTAAATATATTTTATACTTTTTTACTTTTTATTAGTTAAGACTATTAAAAACAGTGTAGATTTGTTAGTTAGCATATTAAATGAAATTATTCATAAATAATAAGATCTGTGCACAAGTCCCTTTAATCAAGACATTTATAAACAATACATGTACAACAACGTCACAATGCCTGAAGTTGACAAATAAACCTGATTTTTATATCAAATTAACCCAGATAATAGATAAATTGTGACAGATAATATTGCCTATCAAGTAAAGAAATATACAAATCAAACAATTTAATACACCTGACTTTCATAACAAATCGAAGCACTACCATATTAGCCAAATGAAGTCTAGATCATTTATAAAATATTGTAATGTATATTCTACCTCAATACTTTATAAACTGTTAAGCATGAAATGCATGTTCATTACAAAAGGATGCGTTACGCGTATGGTGTTCATGTGTACTTCATGTAAATAATATAATAATCATTATCATACAGAGGTGTGAATCTACCACTCTTCCAGAGTTTATCAAACAATCGCATTAAGGCTAGTGTTTTTCCCAGGCCATTTTAGCGTGGCGAAAAGCCGCGCCGCCCTCCCGGATCGCCACGCTGCCCGTTTCAAAGGCAAATTTCGCCACGCGCCCTTCTTTTCAAAGGCAAATTTCGCCACGTGCCCTTATCGATAACATCTTTATTGCCCTACGCTTTAACTTGGTCCGCAAAATCAGCGTCCTTGATTGTCTGTGACGCTCCGACTGTGCTTGATTTACTCGAGAGACGTGAACGTCTAATCGACTATATTATTTGAGCAGATTTAATCTATAACAGTGCTTGATTATAGGTAGACTGCTCCAAAGCTGTGAATTAGATGCGTGAATAACCCCGTGTCAGTATCAATCGATAATGCCAGAGGCTATGTTATACCAAGCGCACTTCTCGGTCGGCAATGTGTACTCCTCCACTATAAAATCGTTACTTGGGAGACTTTTGATGAAAAACTCTGTTATTCTCGTGGCAATTGTGCATTGCATGCATTATTTAGTTATATCAAAACATATATTTTTACGCATAATTACATTTAAAAACACAATCAAATGTATTCTGTATCGCTTTCGTCGTTAAGATAATTAGATCTAATTATTGAAATAATGTCTGAGACGTATACTAATGTAACAAAATGCGAATCGCGTATACGATTTAACGTTGCTATGCGCACCTGTCACTTACATCATTTGACATTTGAACAACATGGCGGACTATACAGAATTAAATTGCGACTGGGCAAAAATGGCAAATAACGTCGTAAACGATCGAATTAACGATGGAGATTATACATTAAGAAGGAATTAATGAAATGTCTGTGATAATCAACGATGCATAAAAATGTTTTTAGATAGCAACATCATTATTTATTTATTTGAAATCTACTTGGTGGATGTATGTCACGGAAACGAGTGTTTGCATATTGTTAGCAATCAATTTACTCGCAATGTTATTTTAAACATCTGGCAAGATTATTGTTAGAAAATGGAATAAGACAAACATGGTTTCAATTAATATGTTAGTGGATCTGTGTATAATCAGATTCATATGCATATATTGCTTTATTATGTTTGTCGTGCTGTACAGTTTATTGAAACAGCATGGAACTTAAATGTACATTGCAAGGTAAATATATTAATATAAGTCATAGAAAGTTAAATACATCAATTACCATTAAATGTGCTTGTTTATATGTTAATTTTTTCCACACCTGCTTCAGATGCGATTACATGTTGCCCCGTAATTCAGGTATTCATGGAACATTTTTGCCCTTTTTTGCCTAAACTGCGCGCTAAAATGCCCTTTTTGAAAGTAATGCACCATGCCCCTTTGCCCTCCTGGGAAAAACACTAAAGGCCATGACAAATTGATCAGATGTTACTCAGATTGTCTTCACCTCAAAATAATTCTTTACTTTGTGTATTGCCTGTTGTGTCCATTATACCATGCATTCACCCAATAGCTGTTAAAAATATTTTTGTTGAGCCTACATAATGACATAGAGTGAGACTGCTTGGTTTTCCATAGAACAATATTAAATTTGGTCTGGCCTTAAATAGGCCTAGCAAAGGTAAGAAATAAAACTATCATGGCATATAATACCACTGACAAATATAACATATAAAATAATACATGTCAGTCATACCTACCGTAAATACACAAATATAATACGCCCTAGTGTATAATACAAGTTTATCAAATTGAAAATCCGAGTAAAATACACGCTAAAAAAATCAGTGTCCGAAACCATATTACAATTTTAACTTTCATATCTATAATAGACTGGGGCCCATATTCAAAAAGCAATTCTTAGACTTATAAAATATCCTTAAAACCGTAATGTTTTAAACTACTTCAAGGTGGAGTCTTACATAGAATTAACATCTACAATAATAAATCATTAGGAACAACATTTTAATGCACCTTTTAAGCCTGTATTCATTGCAGGAATTGTTATTAAGTCAACAATTTCTTAATCTTAAGACTAAGAATGGCTTGGAGAATATAGGCTCAGGTCCTGGTACACACGCTAGCTTACCTGGTTGGTCACGCTGACAAATATAGCCAGGAGGAAGACATACATGGACCAATTATAGGAGTCATGGATCTCTGCCGTGGTGTATGTGCAGAACTTGTAAGCCATCGAGGCCATTGGTATAAGCACAACGGCAAAATTATCCCCATTTGTTTCGATGAAATCATGGCGAGTGATTGATGTTGGATCTATGTGGTGCTCCCGAAACGGTCTGATGAATGACTGGAAAAGATATATAGAGAGTATGAAGTATTGAAACAATAATAGTATGCTTTATAAAAACTACAACTAAGACTAACACTTTTGCTTTTGTTTAGTTATCTATGTTTTCTCTAACTACATTAGTTCCAGAAATTAAACCACCCACCAACAGGAATCGAATCCCAGTTAAAGCAAAAATTTAAATTGTTGCAGACTGAAATGTAAATGTTTGCACTTTATGACACTTTTGTGACATTTCATGCCAAATTAAAAGATAAATAGTAAAAACAACAATAACAACATAAAACTAAAGAACTATTATATTACTAAGCTAATCTCAGGACCCACTATTTTTGTCAGACTAATGTCTTTTGCACATTGCCTGGATCACATACACATTGAGTTTCATGAATATGCTTCAAAGGATACAGTAGATAAGTAGCAACACAAACAAAAGCTGCAATGCTTGACCTTCAAATGGATGATTGACCATGAGTCTGCATGACTGACCCATGCGTTCTGCATGACTGACCCATGCGTTCTGCATGACTGACCCATGCGTTCTGCATGACTGACCCATGCGGTCTGCACATTTCCTCAATCCTAAACATTGCTACAGTTCTTTGAAAATCTCTCACTTTCAAGAGACCCGGGGCAAACACAATAAGCTCAAACTTTTGACCTCAAAGTATGACCTTAAACTTAAAAGCTTGACCATAAGCAGGAGTGACATACTAATGCCTTCGCAAATCAGTTCAATAGCCTACACATTGTTACTAAGTTTCAGAAAAGCCTTCAATGGGTAAATGAGATATATAACGGTACTGGACATTAAAATGGAGGCTCAAATCTTTTACCTCAGGTAAAACCTTCACCTTGAATTGACTGACTCAAGTCTTTTGCACATCATCTCAAAGCCCTTGTTTTTGAGACAAGTTTTTTGTAAAAGTCAGCAGATAGGAAAGGTACATTGCAACACAAAGCATTTTAGACAAAAAGATGGCAGTAGAGACAAATGGACCAACTGACAGACTGATGAAGGTTATGGTCATATAATTAATTATTTATTCACATGAATCAATAACAAAAGGACAAACATGGACCTGACTTGCTCACCTAAATTAAGACACCACAATGATGCATTAGAATATCATGTCATTTAGCATATTTTTGTACAGTGCTGACAAGCAATGATACAAAGACCTAAAACAAAATAATTTCAAGAAATTGAGATTGAATTCATTAATTTTTAAGTGGTTGGTAGCAGATAAGTACAAGATTGTCACATAATAAGCAATTAGAAAGAAGCATTACTATTCATCAATCACAAATGATTGTGAAAAGGTGATCATTAAGTTGTCTTCATAATTGTTGAACCATAAAACCCCTAATTTTTTTAATGAAGCCAGTGTTTTTTTTCGTTGTAAGAGAATTGCTGTTTTTCACAATTAAAAAAGTTTGTAACTATTTTGTGTCACAATTTGTTGTTTTCATAATGTTGAATAGTTTGTAAATCTCAACTCGCTTCACAAAAACGGGGGAAAATGCCATGAAGTTGAGAGGCTATATATACCTTTCCAATAAGGCCTTCCACAGAACCATATGAGTCAGCACCCCAGTGTACCAGACCACTCAGGAAATCAGCACTCAAGATTCCCAGCACTAAAACACAGGTAATAGCAGCAGTGTACATGCATTGAACAGTATTAGCTTTTCTGTAAACTCCAAATTAACAGGAGCTTCTTTGCTAGAAAATATGTGCTTGCATTGATTTGAACAATACATTAAGGAAGGATAGTTTGTATAAAACAGTGATTATGATGAAAAGACAAAATGGCAAGTCTGATCCATTAAGAAGAACTGTTTCGCTCTAGGCAAATGGAAAAACAGAAAATCAACAATTAACAGGAAGAAACTGTAAGAAATGTATTACGACATAAATAAACTTTTGTTACAAAGTTGTGCTACAATTACGAACAGTTGCTTACAAAATGTCTCGCAACATTCTCTATCAAATGAGTGATTGAGGAAACACGTCAGAGGAGGACAAAACCATTAGTCTTTGAGTAAACCCCTTTACTTGGTTCATCTGACATTCACCATCATTTATCAATTCCTTTTAAATTAACAACCCTTTTTGAATCTTAAAACTGAAAAGGATTTGATCAGCCGAAAGGAGGAATCTCACGCCTGATTATTGATCAAAGTTAAATTTCATTTCTGTTCAATTCAACTATTGAAATATTCTGCATAAAAATAATAGGGAAAAAAGTCAATTTTGAACAAAGAACTATGGTTTTTTGTACTATGCATAGTACAAGAACCATCCTCTCAAAGCCCTGTGTCATTAAACTAAGTTTAATTTAATTTACATGTATTTGGAAAAGTATCCAAATGTTAAAATCATTAATGTGATTTAATTTGAAATCTTAAATTGTTAAAGGCGCGTCATTGTATGACACCTTCAAGTATAATATTTTTCCCAGACGTCACATGATCAGGCTTTACAGTTTGACGTTATAGATCTTAAAAAGAAACATTATTTGGTTTGCGAGGTCCGTTAAATGGGGAACACCATATTTGGTATTTATATTATGTATTATCAATGAATAAATGCTGTATAATAAATATTGTATAAGATATTAAGATGTTAGCGAACTTAAATAATTATTAAGAATTTTGATATTTATTTAAAATGTTTCAAATTGATATTTATGAAACCTTTTATTCTAATCAGTGTATGCTATTATATTATACTTTGAATAGCATATCTGTTGTTCTATGATCTTATTAGTCATTTTCATTTTAATGTTAATTTTATTTATTGTAGAGAATCGTCAATGTTTGTCATCAATGTTTGTCGTCAATGCTTGTTGTCAAGATAAATCGGAAATAAAAGTACGAAACAAATTGCGATGCATTCTTGATTATTCCTACGGTGCCTCGCAACACCAAATATGCAAATGGAGAGGACAAATGCCATCCCTCCTGGTAAATGCACCTGAATTCCCTTCTGTAACATGAAAATTAATCTCAAACATGTGTGAATGTGTGTATTTCAAAGGTTTAAGAGATTCTTTCCGAACCAGAGGCTACATTACCCGGAAAATGCCCCAGAATTCCTATCTTATAAACTTACTAGACTCACGAAAGTTGGGATGAATTTTGAATTATAGCTGCAATTTCCATTCACTGAAAGATTTTTCAATTTTGGTGTTGCCTTGTGTTGCGGGTGGAAGCCTGAGTACCCGATGGAAACCCCACCTGTACGGTATGGTTATCACTGAACAAATTCACATGCTGTCGGAAACTTGAATTGAAACCAGGATGCCTTGGTGTTACCTAACAATGTGCTAAACAGACTGCACATGTGTTTGAATAAATCATAATTGTTTCATACAAACATACATCATTACAATTGATTGATCATCATATCAATAATTCTTCTATATAAATATATACCTGCAGCGCCTAAGATTACAACCCAATTTTCGCCCTTGAAGTAAATGACCAAATTGATGGCATTGAAACACATCAGGCCTATTGTAGATACAACACAGATTGTCTCCTGAAGCCGTTTCCCCTAAAAAATAAAGAAATACAAACTGAAATTAACACACAATATCATATATACATGTAAAACATTATTTAAGTGATAAAAATTAGCAAAAGTCGGCATGAGTTGTTAAACATGATGTAAATAAACAATTTTGACCTGGATTTAACGGGAATTAAATAAATCTTTTTGAAAGAAAATTGTTTATTGCTGCATCATTTGTATTATTTCTGGAATTCTTCTACTTGTTTCCTTAACCGCTCGATACACGGTAAACAGAGGATAAACAGATGTCAGACAAGTGGTTTTGCTCACAAATAAGTTGCAATAATGCAACCCTCAGCTTAATAACCCAAAAGGTTGCTGAGAGTTACAATGCACTGTCTATTGTCTTTAAGTTCACAATTTTATCACCACTGCCAGGGCTAAGGAAGATTCATACTGCAAAAACTTAATCAACGTTTACCTGTCTTAAACACAAACTCATGCAATTGAAACCAGTACAGCAACAAATAATTGCTTTTAATTTACTTTATTATTCTTTGGTTCCCTCTATCCACCATATAGGCAACTGTCATAATGTTGCTGACTTAAAGTTTCGCTATACGTTAGGTCGCCAGTACACCAACCTTTTGCACATCTTGATGTTTGATATAGCCTAAGTCGATATGGATGTTGACAGATGTTGAATATTTACACTGTTCCAAATTTCAAAATAAAAATGTCAGCAAGAAAAGTTTGTTGAAACATTATTGTGTTTTTTAGGTTGCATGCAAAGGAGAACGTCCTTAGACTGCCATTAAGGTAAATTTAATGTGTAACTGTTTTAGAAGTTTATTCATCTCTTTTCTTAATTGGTAACAATCGACGTCTGTTTATTGATGCGCACTAAATTGCTGCGCAGAACTACAGTTGTGTTTATGAAGGGGTGCATATGGTGCATGTAAGTATACTGAACAGTACCCGGGTGACAATGACCAATCGAGCGGGAGTAGTCAATATAAACGTCTATATGGACTACTCACGCTTGATTGGTCATTGTAGGCTCAGGTACTACTTACATGTACCCCGGGTACTCTTAAGTATACGTACATCTACCCTAGGTACAGTCATTATACTTAAATGTACCCCGTTGATATAAGACTGTACCCAGAGTTATATTCCAGCTCAAAATCGATGTCGTAAAACACACTACTGATTACTGTAAAACGATATTGTTCATCTTAAACAAACTTCTCCACTTTTAAAAAAACTGCATCAACATGCTTTTTGAGCAGAAGTTTCGATAATATAGAGGCAGTTTAACAGAAAATTGACATAAATGTGAACATAATAAAAAAAAATTAAGTAGCCGACAACGACCGATTAGCGTTAACATTCCTGGGTACGTTTTAGTATATTTACTGTACCTGGGGTTCATGTAAGTATACTGAAAAGTTCCCAGATAACATGTAAGTAGTACCCGAGCCGACAATGACCAATCGAGCACTACTTACAGTTTTTCCCGCACAGACAAGAACTAAAAAAAAATCAGCATGAAAGCTGCAGTGATTTTATTCACAAACTTATGTGTGCTTTTTTTAAGTTATAAATTTTATTAATAGAAGAGTTGCATAATGAAAATAATACATCATATTTTTAAAAGTTTAACATGGTCAATTAAGCTCAATTGGTCATTGTCGGCCTGGGTACTACTTACATGTACCCCAGGTACTCCTTAGTATACATGTACTTACGTGTACCCCGGGTATGGTAAATATACTAAATTGTACCCGGTCGATATTAGACCAACCCATACAAATTGCGAAAGACATCGGACCTCGGACATTTCCGATAAAATTTGCTGAGGTCCTGTATTATTCCCGACATTGTCGGACCTTGTGTCCGACCATAAATAAATTGTGTGTTTTGGTAAAATAATGAAAACGAAACTAGAATATGAACAAATATCGATTTCAATGTTCAAAACCAAAATATGACCAGTATTGATGCTAATGTTAAGAACTTTATAAACACAAACGTTCGCCATTTTATGCAAGCGCTTATGATAAGTGAATTTTTGGATGGGATCATTCCCACTTAACATGCATAAATCAAGTGACGCAATGTGCGAGCATATATTCGTATTCACTGGTCATATTTGGTTATAACGACAATCAATGAGCAACTTTAATTTAATTTATTATTCATAAATTTTCATATATAGCGGTAAATTTCCCAGGTACGTTTAAGTATATTAACCGTACCTGGGGTACATGTTAGTATACTTATATATACCCGGGGTACATGTTAGTAGTACCCGAGCCGACAATGACCAATCGAGGGTCAGTTATAATAACAGATGAGATTCGGAGCAGACTGGATAAGTTATTGAAAAAGGAACATTTGTGACGAAACGCCAATTGCTTGCATAAGTTAACCCAAGTTTTAATTTTTAAGAACAATGCCCGACTAGTTACATAAGTCATGCACGACAAACATGACTGACCAACTGTCAATAGTGACAGTGTCAACAAATAACTCTCTCACCGGCTGTGTATGGCTTGCCAACTCCTTCGCCCCCGCGTGCTGTGGCCCCCATCTGGGCGTGTTTTCTTTTTGATTGAACTCATTGTTCGAATTCTCTTCATGTTCCGGCATAGAATTCCTCAGAACGTTTTCGTCTAGACCCAATTCGCTCGCCATGTTTCCTGATCGGTTTGATCCGTCCTAAACACCAACATAAGAGGTCGTGACCCTTCGCTGCCGTAGAGAAGATATATCACGCCATATGATTGGATGGAATGATAACGTCAAGGCGATTTTATTTAATATGTATAACATTTATTTTATTATTTAATTTACATAACTTATCTTGATGGAAATAAATAATATTTAATGTAAATGTATTGCGATTTTTTATTTTAAAAGAAAACAAAATCGAAACCAAAAGTAGAATTATTTGCTGCCAAAGCATTCAAGAGTGTGAGGAGCAAGTTAGTTTTGCAGTGTAGCCTACATGTATCCACTGTACTATAGTTTGTTTCAGGTTGGTAATAAAGACACCCCTATGTTTTAGAATTAATGGTATGTTTATTATAAACATGTGTTAATTATCTTTTTTAGAATATTCTGTCACATAGATATTGCCTTTGTTTCAAAATACATATTTTAATACTTATTTGTTTTGGTGACATATTCACGTTTAAAACAGGATGTTAGTGTTTATTAGTCTTATGAAGATGTATGAAGGATTAATATCATCATTGATAAAAAAATGTTAAGCTTTTCATACCAAAATAGATCACAGAACATTTTGATACAAATAGGAAAAATATGAACAAATTATCAGGGTTGCTATAGGGATCCTTGCTAGAAATGGTCTGCTACTATTGAAATATCTGATATGTAATTGTTTTGCCTTTTTATTGTTGTACAATGTTCAGCTTGGTGTCTCGTTGTATTGAAATTCAATTTTAACTCCTAAGTAGCTGAACACACAGGAAAAGAGGCCAAGTCTGGTATGATCCAAAATTAATTTTAAGTTCAATTTGCCCTTGTTGTTTATTAAACTATTTGTTAACTTGCAGTCAAGCATAATATCCATATAGAATCGATTGAACGCACATCTAACAACGGCTTTGTGACTGCTTGTAAACAGGTGATAATACTTTCGTAGAGATATATATTGGCCGTTGGTTGCTTTAGCAAGGTGACCTGTATGTCTCAGGTGTAAAATAAACTATTTTCATTGGGGGAAATCTAGACCGACGTTGTAGACAGGTACCCCTTAGTCCGGTGGACTGTATATAATATATTAATTATTATCATCTCTTACTTAGATATCCTGTATTTGTATACTATTAAGGGTGCCAGAAGTATTCTGTATTTTTCAGAGTATTGCAGGTATTAAAGGGGCAGATGAGTTTTGCAAAGTAAAGTTGTCAAGTTAAGCATTCTTGAAAATTTGAGATTTCTCCAGACTATTGAAAAAATACAAAATCAGTCCTAATATTTGTGTCTTGTTCTGATAAAACTGGGCATAATACATGTGCGTAAAGTGTCATCCGAGATTAGCCTGTGCAGTCCGCACAGGCTAATAAGGGACGACACTTTCCGCCTAAACTTGATTTTGGTAAGGAGGGACTCCTTAAAACTAAAAATACCATTAAGCGGAAGTGTTGTCCTGACTAGCCTGTGCAGACTGCACAGGCTAATCTGGGACGACACTTAAAGCACATGTATTATGCCCAGTTTTATCAGAACAAGACACATTTGTGTCTGTTTGACTTGAAATAAAAGTGCTGAACAATAAAAATTTCCGCTAAGGTACAAATGTTTATAGATTATTTACCAGTAAGTTAACCATAGTAAAAATGTCATTTGAAAATTTGATATTAATGTTATTTTTCCGTAGACCAAGAGGCTGAAGGCATGGAGACACTATACATGGTTCTGAAACATCACTCATTACAGACATATATGAGATCAGCAATAAGAACATTTTACCGCTAACCAGTGTATAAAGCCGCATAAAAGCAAAAGCGGAGGGGGTAACACTGTAAGCTCATTTGTTACATAGACTTAATAGGTTCACGATTTTCTTCTACTTGTGTTTTTTGTTTTATTTAGCTTGATGGTAAACGAAGCTTAAGACTTGTAGAATCTCTATTAAACCGGTTCATTTCATTTTGTAAGAATCCGTTTTGGTGTCATTGGGGAGATCTTGAGAACGCTCCGTTAATGAGGATCAACTCAGGACTTCTTGGTCACAAGACAAACACTGTATCTTCTAGTTTAAACCTATTTATTTAGCTGGATTGCATTTAAATAACTTACTATTTTATTTAGGCACTCTGGAGTCTGTTTCCTGGGACTAGAACCAGTACTTGGTGTTTATGGGGAAGATATGAACAGAAGAACGCTCCATCAGTGATCTAACCAGTGACCTTCTGGTCGCTAAGCGGACACCATATCCAAGCCACAGTGACACTATATAGATCTGTTTACACCATTTTGACCTTTTTAGTATTTGTAAAGCCATTTAATAAAGACTTTAAATCAAATTAAAATCTGTGTCCTTTATATGCCTTTAATCCCTAATGCTTATTCTGGGTTGTTTTTGTTGGTGTTTTTTTACTTGGCTGAAGTAAATTTTTAAATTTTCTGTGTTAAATACTGTTTACACTAAAGAAACAAACCTTGGTTTTTGTAGAAGGAGCGTTTTACAGATGTGGCAAAGGTGCGGTGTAGTGGGAGGTAAGGGGGGTGAAGCTTTTTGTCGTTCCTCCTCTTACGGGGCAACGAATTCGCGGACCAGATGGGGGCGATGGCGGGAATGGAGGTCATGTGATATTTACATGTATGTGAATGGAAGTGCTTGATTACAAGGTATAAAGTTTGAACATAGCCAATTACAGCATGGTCAATCACACAATACAGGTGGTCAACTAATTGTTGCCACACATGGTTTGCGTATGGATTATAACCTTAGGATGAATCCAAAAATTTGTGTCATAAATTCATTTCATTTTATTAATGTGTGTCTGATGACAGTTTGCGCCTATTTTCACTGCTAGAATAAGACTTAAGAGCTTGATTGTCTTGAGGAAGTTTGGTTGAATGTACCATGAATAGGGATCAATAAGACTTAAGAGCTTGATGTCTTAAGGAAGTTGGTTGAATGCACCATGAATAGGATCATAAGAGCTTGATGTTCTGAGGAAGTTTGGTTGAATGCACCAATGAATAGGATCAATAAGACTTAAGAGCTTGATGTCTTGAGGAGAGTTTGGTTTGAAATGCACCATGAATAGGATCAATAAAGCTTGATGTCTTGAGGAAGTTTGGTTGAATGCACCATGAATAGGATCAATAAGAGCTTGATGGTCTTGAGGGAAGTTTGGTTGAATGCACCATGAATAGGATCAATAAGAGTTTGATGTCTTGAGGAAGTTTTGGTTGAATGCACCATGAATAGGATCAATAAGACTTAAGAGCTTGATGTCTTGAGGAAGTTTGGTTGAATGCACCATGAATAGGATCAATAAGAGCTTGATGTCTTGAGGAAGTTTGGTTGAATGCCCATGAATAGGATCAATCCTAATATTTTTAACAGACGTGTTTCTTATAGATGATGAGTTCTTCGTATTAGTAAACCTTAGATGTAGTTTTAGCGTTATTTGACCTCCTCCAATCCCTGTGAACTGTCCCTGAGTGGAATGCCCCATGGAGGGACAAGACATTCTTACATTATATAAGTTTTCCCATGCATTATAATTGTTTCTCTAGGTACTTCACAGAAAAACTCCCTTAGCCATCTTACCCCAGTGATAAAAAGCTGTGGACGGAGAAAATGGCAGAGGCAATAAAATGCAGGGGAAGAATAGTGACCCACCTTTATATTGATGTAAGTGTTCAGCACCTCTAAATTGATAAAAGTGACAGCAACCTTTACACTGTGTAAGTATCACACCTCTACATTGTGTAAGTGACAGCACCTGTACATTGATGGTAAGTATCATCACCAGTACATTGTGTAAGTGACAGCACTGTACACTGATGTGTCAGCACCTGTACATTTGTGTAAGTGTAAGCACCTGTTCATTGATGTGTCAGCACCAGTGCATTGATGAAAGTGTCAGCACCTATGCATTGTGTAGTTACAGCATTTGTACATTGTTTAAGTGACAGCACCTGTACACTGATGTAAGTGTCAGCATCTGTACATTGATGTAAGTGCAAGCACCAGTCAATTGATGAAAGTATCAGCACATGTACACTGATGCAAGTGTCAGAACCTGTACACTTATTTAAGTATCAGCACCAGTACATTGATGCAAGTGTCACCAACTGTACACTGATGCAAGTGTCAACACTTGTCTATTGTTGTTAGTGATAGCACCTGTGCACTAAAGAAAATGACATCTCCTGAACATTGGTGTACGTAACAGCACCTTTACATAGATGTAAGTAATCACCTGTATATTAATGTGAGGGCCTGTCTATTGATGTAAGTGACAGCACCTGTACATTGATGTAAGTGGCAGCACCTGTACATTGATGTAAGTGACCACCTGTTCATTGATGTAAGTTACAGAACCTGTAAATTGTTTGTAAGTGAAAGCACCTATACAATGATTAAGTGACAACACTAGTACATTGTTTTGAGTGTCAGCACCTTTACATTGATTGAAGAGACAGCACCTGTACATTGATGTAAGAGTGACAACACCTATAGAGTGATGTAAGTGACAGCACTTGTACATTGATTTGAATGTCAGCCCCTGTACATTGATGTAAATGACTGCACCTGTACATTGATTTAAGTGACTGCACCTGTACATTGATGTAAGTGATGGCACCTGTGTGTGGACAGTTCCTTGATAAGTCTTCTTTGGGAAGACATTATGTTACTAGGGGCTTTTAGAAATTACCAAGTCAATACACATCAGTTCAAGTACAGTGTAGTCTTCCTGACTACTAGTATTTTAAAGTATATTGTAGTGCTGGCTCTTTAAACTGAACATATTCATGTATTATGTTAAAGGTTCCATATACGCTCTTGAGTCTGTTTCTTTGGACTAAAACCAGAACCTAGTGTCTATGGGAGAGATCTAAGGAACGCTCCCACAGTGGGGATAGAACCCTTCACATCCAGGTCGATAGGCAGACACCATATCCACTTTGCCACAGCGATTACAGAATGTCATATGTATATTTATATAAGTGTATCAAAATGATGCCCAGTGTTTGTTCATAAATGATTAAAAAGTGTCTTTATTGGTAATTTCACTTATGTTGTCAGACATATTATGTAATATCTGTTGGATTTTTTTACCCTACTAGTAACTATATTCTTTTTGTAAGAAATATATTTGTTGCACCATAGAACAATCCGGTGATATCTTTGTGACTTATGAGCTTTCAACCATTATGATTGCTCTGCTATTCTTCCATGTTAGGTCCCACGGGGTACAATCGTAAGGACTGAAGATGGGGCTGAACTGTCCACTCTGGAAGAAGAGAGGGACTACTACATTGCTGCGAGGGGTGGGGCAGGAGGCAAGGGCAACGCCCACTTTGTATCCAGTGCTGACACCACTCCACGGTTTGCGCAGGAAGGGGCCCTCGGAGAAGACAGAATGCTGTATGTGGAACTGAAAATACTGGCACACGTTGGTTTGGTGAGCATTTCCTTTATATATTATGCTGAATTAGTGGGTTTTTTTGTTCTAAGTCAGGGCTGTTTTAGGTTTTTTTTCCCCTAATGGGACGTCAATATTCAGAATTTAAGGTTTCAAACAAAGCTCAACATTTAGTGAATCCCGCATCCAGTTCTAGAAGTTTAACTTTAGTAAATACAAACGTATAATTTGAAAACATTTATATTCTAAATTTTTTAATATTTTTAACAAAAAAAAGATAAACACTTATTTCCCAATTTTAGTAAAAACAACACGACAACAATCCAAAGGGAGACTAGTCCATTCCCAAAATGATAAAAAAAATACTGTGACTGCTTAAATGGTGACATGCTTGCTTCTGATGATAAAGGGCAAACAGTTTTGGAGACAAATAAAGCCAATTTTGGCACCCTCTGTGGACACAATGTTGCAAACTTTGTCAGTTTTGATAAATACACCCGACCAAGTGAAAACGGTCGCTGTCACTGATCCATCAGCTACTGAGAAAATTGTGATAATGATGAGAGCCTTTATGGTGGAGCAATACAATAAACATTTGAAGTAAAAATTAGCGTACCGTCTTTCTGTAAACTGGACCTTTCACAGAGTTTTGCCTTATGCCCATCTGAAATAATATTAATAAAATGTTTATGATTGAATCTAAGTAACTGTAAACAATTTTGTACTAGTTGGTATTCACACACAAAAAATGAAAGAAATCTCATTTATGATGCTTAATCTGAAAAATAAAATAGCCGTGTTTTGCAAATAAGCGTACTTTTTAAATTAAACATTTATTATACATTAAAATGAGTATTGATATAATAATACGTTAGAGTATTTAGTGGGCAACGCCTATTAATCTGCCCGTCCAAAAAACTTTAAGTTGACATTTAATATGTTATACAAATGTGGTTTATGATTGCGAGGTTGTTGGAAATCTCATTTTTAAACGTGACCGTACAGTGAAATATTTCAGAGAGATAATAGTCAAAATTCCACAAGTAAATAAAGAAAACCAGAAAAGTTGGGACATTTTTGCCTTTCAATTTTTTTTGCTTTTTATGCCCCGGATCAATTAATCAGGATATATTGTTTTTGGCCTGTCTCTCTGTCATTGCATGTGTGTGTGTCTGTCACAAAACGTTGACTTGGTCATAACTTTTGCAATATTGAAGATAGCAACTTGATATTTGGCATGCATTGTGTATCTCATGGAGCTGCACATTTTGAGTGGTGGTGAAAGGTCAAGGTCATCTGTCAAGGTCAAAGGTCAAATATATGGCTTCAAAGCGACGCAGTAGGGAAAATTGTGTTTCACAAACACAGCTCTTTTTTTAAGCAATTTTGCCAGTAGACATTTATTCATACTTTGTGGCAAGTGGAACAGTGCTTTAGGTATCTGGGCCGTGTTCTGTGAAAAGGGGGTTAAATGCATGTGTCTAAAGTGTCATCCCAGATTAGCCTGTGCAGTCAGTGCAGGCTAATCAGGGACAACACTTTCCGTTTAACTGGATTTTGCTAAGAATAGACTTTCTTGAAATGTCATAAAAGTGGAATGTGTTGTCCCTGATAAGCCTGTGCTGATTGCACAGGCTAATCAGGGACAACACTTTACACACATGCATTAAACCACTTTGTCACAGAAAACAGCTCATTTATTTTTTTAACACAAGAGATATCAATACATTTCTGAAAGATACAGACTCAGCATCTTTAAAATGTGTGCTTATTAAAATATAGATTATCTTTAGTGTTGCAGTGGTGCCTTTAAATGTATACAGTCCCATCTCGTACTTTCTGTGTCAATCTAAAATTTGCTGTTTGTTATGTACACAATAAATGTGATTTCGATTCCCAGATAGGATTTCCGAATGCAGGTAAATCCACCTTGCTGAGAGCAATTTCAAGAGCGCGACCAAAAGTGAGCCCATACCCGTTTACAACGTTGCATCCACACATCGGCATGGTGGTGCAATACGAGGACCTTGAGCAGGTGGCAGGTATGTGTGTAGTTAGTTAGTTTAAACCTATTTTTGCAATTAAAGCAAAAGCCTTAGGCTTATTGAAACACTCTTGAGTCTGTTTCCTGGGAAACCACCAGTACTTGGTGTCTTTTGTGAGATCTAAAGAACGCTAAGTAGACCATGTTCACTACAGTAGAGTACATTATCGTATTTTGTTATTTACAATGTATTGTATAATCATTCTTATCAAATGTACAGACATTTTTATTAAAATGATAGTGTATTATGTCAAAGGTTACATAATATGACATTAGCTTGTCGGACATATTTATGTGAAATGAAACTTCATCGGACCATTTAAAAAACAGTTTGCCACAAATAATCAGGGAATGATACGACCTAGCCCCCTCCATGTTTGTCAAAAGTTCAAGTGTCAATGGCCCTCATTTAGGTCAAATAGGGCAGTAATAAAGCTGTTAGTTTCCAAACAAGTGTTGTAAGTGTGTCCATGTATGTGATGCATCTTGATATAGAAACGGCTTTTATTGTCAGTCTGTCATTCCGTCTGTCCATCCGTCTGTCACAAAATTGTCTGGGGATATTCATTTAACAAATCTGTATGTCCTACATATTTTCATATTTAACACATTCAGTGTATTATTGAAGCGTCATTAAGTCAGTATATATGTTGTTTCAGTGGCTGATATCCCAGGACTCATAGAAGGTGCCCACAAGAACAAGGGGTTAGGGTTCGCATTCCTGCGTCACATTGAACGATGTCTGTGCCTTCTGTATGTGATAGATCTCTCATTGGACGAGCCATGGGCACAGCTGGATTGTTTGAAATACGAATTAGAGCAGTATCAGGATGGCTTGTCAGAAAGGCCTAATGCTGTCATTGGAAACAAAATGGACTTACCAGAAGCGGCGGCAAATTTTAAAGAACTTCAGAAGCGTGTGAACATTCCAGTGATACCGATTTCAGCAGAAAAGAAGTTAATATTGAAGAACTTCTTGTGCATTTGAGAAGTCTCTATGATTTACATAAGAGTGATATATTATGATGATATCATTTATGAGATGCACTAATTAATAACAGGAGATTTATTATAATTTACTTATGATGTAAATGTTTAGATATTGCTCATTGTCTGTCAGTCAGCAATTCATGTCACTCGGGTTCCAGTTATCAGTGTACACGTCTATGGATTGCAACGTGAAATCGTGCATGTAATATTTCGCTGTAAGTCAGTGAATCTGATCAAAATATTTATTGGGATAAATCAATTTATTAAAACCATTTTTAATATTGATAACTTTCATGTTGATGATGTGTGGAAAGATGTAGGATCTTGAGGTTACAGCAACTCAACTCATGGCACGTTTATTCACCAGTTAATAAATAGTTGCAAATTTACTGAATTTCAAACTTCATTTTTATACATGTAAAGAAGAAAACAGGGCAAGAATATGTCTAGCAAAACAATTATATGTGGAAATCATTGAACAATCATGTATCTCCTTCCCTATTGATGCTTCCTTTAGGAGAGCAGCAGGTTACTCAGATTACCAATTCATGTCATTGGTGTTTCTGTTGAGTTCTGATTAACTTCTCTCTTTAACCCTTTACCACTATGATACATATTTTGAGGCATTTGTTGTCCCTCAGAAAGTTACATTTAATTAAATACCTTTCTTACTAGATTCAAGTGTAAAGGCTTCATTGCAAACCTTAGTCACTGATAAGCAGCAAACAGAATAAAACCTGAACAGACTGCGAGTTACTCACAGCTTTTCTGGTTTTATGCTGGTTGCAAAGCCATTTTCACTGTGCTTCTTATGAGGGAAAGAGTAAACTCGACTTTATACATCTTACATCACTAGTTGACCTTGACTAACATGATTATCAACTTAACAATGCGATTATTTGGCAGTTAACTCGCTTATATTTTCTATTTTAACTGTCCATCCAATGATGTTTTATAATTTGCATATTGTATTGTAGTAAAGTAGTAAGTTATGTGTAACAGATACTTTAGAACCTTCATAAATATTATCTAAAACTCATAGCACATCTGCTAGTGTGTAATAAATAGACTTCTATTAATCAGAGAAAATCACAGCAAGTGATATGTATCATCAATAATAATGACACAAGTGTTCACAATTGATAGCTATAAATGAGATATAATCACACAGAGAGTTCACAAATGGTAGATATTAGACGTTCTGAGAAAAGGGTTTAATGCATGTCCGTAAAGTGTCGTCCAAGATTAGCCTGTGCAGTCCGCAAAGGCAAATCAGGGACGAAACTTTCCGCTTTTATGACATTTTTCGTTTAAATGAAGTCTCTTAGCAAAAATCCAATTTAGGCAGAAAGTGTCGTCCCTGATTAGCCTGTGTGGACTGCACAGGCTAATGTGGGATAACACTTTACACACATGCATTATGCCCAGTTTTCTCACAATGAGACTCATATATTAAAAAATAACGAACTTACTGTTCACAGCTCTAATCTGCAATAATTGCAAAAGTGTTCACAAATGATAGCTATTCTCAGGAATATTGACACAAAGGTTAACAAATTATAGCTATACTCACATATATTCACTCGACTGTTCATAAATGGAAGCTAAAATCATTCATTATTACACAGTGTTCACAAATGACAGCTAGAATATGGAAATATCACTACAGAGTTCAAACATTTTACACATAATGAAAAATAAGCACAAGTGTGGTAACAAATAATAGATATCATTATGAATATTGCAGGAGTGCTCACAAATAATTGTAATTGTATACCGGGTAGTAAGTCTGACATAATAGGTTTTACAATGTGACAACAGTTCATCTTAATAAGAAGAAACAAGGAAGTTATTGTTACAAATCTCCTTTAAACGTTTGTTTGTAATGATATACATGTCGTCATATCTTGTATAATGGTATTTAATATTGATATTGCATACATGATAGATGACATTTTCACAGGAGTCATGAAGCGTAGGAACTTTCTGTATTGTACAATTAATTGCCCTTAAAATCATTATAATAATATTAAATGTATAATACGCATTGCAGTTAAAGCACTATTTTAACGTTAGTAGCGTCACTATGTGTAAAAATAACTTAAAAATGCATATACATTGTACACATTTTATAAATACATGATTAATCGTAATTAATTTTTATATCAACACTGCATCTTCGTATGCATGCACCATTTTTGCCCGATTGTAAAACATTTCAATCTTTTGAACTAACAATGCAATCTCTATTTGTTACCGCAAATTGACTCATTAAAATTGTGACTCATTAAAATTATCACAAAGATGTGAATGGGCCGAGCTCTTTGAATACGGGGCTTAATGAATGTACGCAAAGTGTCGTCCAATATTAGCCTGTGCAGTCCACAAGGCTTATGAGAGACACTTCTGCCTAAACTGGATTTTCGTTAAGAATGGCTTTCTTTAAACAAACAATACCATACAAGCGGATATTGTCGTCCGTGATTAGCCTGTATTGACTTAACAGGCTATTATGGGACGATATTTTACGCATTTGCATTAAATCCCGTTTTCCTAAGACGAACACACGCTGGCGAGAAGATTCTGCGCCTCTGCGTGGACCACTTTGGCGGCGATGAGGAGATCGTTAAAGGATTCGTGACTCGAGAACTGCTGACCAAATGAAATGATCACCTCTACCAAAGGCATGGGGCCTTTTTGGTGCATGTACTTGGTCAAAGCTGGCTTGAAGTAGTTGTCCACGTCAAAGATGTTAGTCTCACGTCTCTGTCAAGTCTTAACAGCCCGCCGTTATTCCAAGACGGTGTTGACACGTATATGCGGCACCTGGTATGATTTGAGTCTTTAAAAGCCAGTGACATATAAAGAATATGCAGTCGGAGTATTCAGGGACATATATATAGGTCCCTGGAGTATTTGAATATTCGAATTTATGAACCATTCCGTAAATGTTATTTTAATGTCGTTATACTAGTATTCGTAATGAATTTTACCGTTCTAACAATATTATGCTTTTAACGATGCTGCCATAGATACATAGAATTAAA